>NC_051222.1:10042135-10149635 GCF_015220715.1 Pygocentrus nattereri | reverse complement strand
ATTCTCCTTCGGTTTGGAGAACCCTTTAGGCATGCAAATGACTGTGAGTGTTCATAACTAGAACTATTGTCTTTGCTACAGAACCATCTTTGTTGAGGGTTTCATTACCTCGAATGCTGGGAAAACACTAGTTAACAGCTTTTTCTTTCTGTATAGGTAATTTCCTCTCAGGAGTGAGAGGAGATTGTGGAGGGAAAACAGATGTTCTTGAAGAGAGGAACGGCTCTATTCAGTACTCCTTTGCCGCTGGTTTACAGTCAAACAACCTTACATTCGATGAGACTCTCAACGACACCATTGATGAATGGCCAAATGTCACTTGTACCTGGATTATAAATGCACAGGCGAATCAAACCGTTTGGATAGATGTTGTTCATGTAGATGAGGACACGAGTCTGCGGATACATTTTGGCAATAAGACGGTTGTGAAGGAGAAGGGAGCCTTATTTACAGGCAGTGGGAGGACAGCTGTGGAGTGGAGCTGGAGAAATGGCACCAAAGCTTCAAGAAGGTTCCACCTGAGTAAGTACAATAGGAGAAAATCATTCATTAAACAAGGGTGATGTATTTTCTCGACCAATAAGTACGCCTGCTGATTGTTTTAGAACTTATTCAAGACGGAAAATAGACAAAAACAGATTGATAAGGGACAAATAGGAAGAAATACAAAGATATTCAGTGGTCAGTCTGGTTCAGTGGGTTGTTTATCTAGTTAACATGTGAATGGAAATCATTGTACTCATAATTTTTTATTGTATTTTTACATTTTCTGAAACTACTGGCTCTTTTTTGTCCATTGCAACTGATCAGCTTTGAGAAAAATTAATAAGATATAAATGTTGTTTCTTGGATATATCGTAAAATTGCCCATCCCTGCATCCACATTCCAGTTGGAGTAAATATCTAATTTCCAGTTCAATGCAGTCATTTTTATGGCAAGCAGTAAGAGTATTTTGGGTAATTTTATAGCAAGCCTTTGTCTGATATTAGAATAAGTATAGAATTAGTATAGTACAGCGCATTGTATAGTTAGGATAGTGTGAAAACGATACAGTGGATCTGGAAAAGCTTTCCAAAAGCTTTTTACTTTAGGCCACAACCAAGTAAACTCATGTATAGGCTAAATACTGGGATTAAATTTGCATAGTCTGAATTCGGTGGCCTGACGTTTATGGAAAATTCCTGACTTTTTGATGAAAGGCCCTTTTTCTCAGCCTTAGAGCTTTTCTCATACACATCATCCTTTGTTTGTATGTCTACACATTTGGATTAGAGCATTTCCTTCAGTTCTGGAATTCTCTGCCCTGAGTGTTCAAGAAATTCCTGTTTCCATTCATATCTGCGTATGTGTGCCTGTTTCAGGATGGAACACGTCAGAGGACAGTTGGGATCTAGCTCAGGTTCCTTACACACACTCCGACAGTGACCCTGTATCTCCCTCGCCAGACGCTCCAAACAGAGTGACCCGAGCACCAGACATTCTTGGGTTCGGCGGCGTGTCCCCTAGTGTGCACACGCTCCGGGGTACGAGTGTACAACTAGGCGGAGGTGTGTCTGGGTCTGACGATAAGAGCGGAACCCCTATTCCACAGGAAGGCACACACAATGGACAGGAAAAGGCTGGAGCTGCAATCTCTGACCTTGCACACACCGTCACAAACACCCACACTGACACACACACTCAGTCCACTCTCTCTTACAGACACGTGGTTACGCACACTGCCCCCACTTTGGCTCTCTCGAGCGCCAGGACAAAATTATCACAACTCTCTTCGCACATGTCGGCCGGGCATTATGATATCGCCATGGCAACAAGGGCATATTTGAATGGAGAGTCTGACAATGCATATACAGTCACACAAACACAATCACTCACAAAAAAATCTCTAGCTATTGACCCTGACGAGCAAACAGCTATGAAAATATACCCTTATCTGCACAGTGGCACTGAGGGCACTCTGCCCAATTCAACAGTTTTAAAGGCGAGCTCTCATACAGTCCGTCCAGCTGAGTCTGTCACAGATAACGAGGCGTCAGTAATGGTCCCCGAAGTGGAGGGCTTAAGTAGTGTCACTAAAAGTGATGTCTCCATGACAACTTCCATTGATGAGGGTGTCTCCATGGTGACTCCCAATCGGTCTTATGCAACTACTCTTGCTAATACACCGAATAACAGAGCGCTGGGGACAGAAATAGACCAAACCAGTCGCTCCTCAAGATCGACTCATCCTAACCAAGACATTTCAAATCAAAGATCCACATCAGATTTCAATGATTCAGTCAATGCTAGTGGCACTTCAGCTGTTGTTGCCCATAATCAGACTGCATTTTCTCATCAGGAGAGCACCAGCCACTCAGAAGCTTCTGAAAGTCCATTGTTAAGAACACTCACAACAAGTAGGGAAGATGGAGAAGAGACATCTATAGCTGAGCATCACCCACACACTACATTTGAGACGAACACGAGTGTGGGACAGACCACATGGCCCACCCCAACTGTGGACTTGACTAGCCCACGTATCTCGCACACCATCCAAAGTGAACTTAATACATTCACTCAACAAACTAGTTCCGCATCTCTTCCTAGCAGTACTGACCAGTCAGGCTCCACCAACCATGACACTAACCTTTCTAGTACCTTTGTGCCATTCATGCCTACAACTCCCTCAGATTTGCCTCAAAGTTCTACGACCTCTGTTGAGGGGCCAACTGAAGAAGGTGGAAACTTCACTTTGACTTCACATTCACCAAATACAGTGAGGCAGGAGAATACATTTGCATCAAGCTCCGTCCCTCCCTCGATCATGACCACCGCTCAGGTTGAGCCAACTGTGACCCAAGATTTTACGGTGCAAGGTGCCATCACAACAGGGGAGGCTGTACGCAACACAAGTGAAGAAGAATCTGATACAGCCACTTCATACACTGAGTCTCCACTAGGAACCCATTTATTCACAGAAAAAACCCTGCCACATACACTTAGCCCTCACATCTCTCCTACACACACCACAGATGTCAACATGGCCACCCCTCAGTCTACAGATTTTCCTCAGACAGAACACAGCGGTAATGAGATTAGCCATCCTAATTCCTCTCAGAGTGGCATTTCATCAGGTCCCATGATACCTGTTAGCATTTCCCCATCTATTATCTCTGAAACTGGATCAATGGAGGCCACTCATAATGTTACTGACCTCCCTGTATGGACTGACAGGAATGAACGTGTGACTCCTACAACCTCCAGTCCTGTAATTAGTCTCAGCTCTGCAATCAGCACAGCTGGTAATATTGTTAGCTCTAGCACACCTTCACAGTGGACAACAAGCAAAACTCCAGCAGTGAACTCCCCTTTAATGACAACGCAAGGGGCCAAAATGACCCCAACACCAAACACAAACAGACTCACTACAAGCAAACCGGTCCTCCAAACACATGTTCCAACAGAACCAACCCCAGCAGCACAGACGAGCACGAATTCTTATCGATCTCAGACGGCATCACAAACACCTTCAACAGCATTGTTCAGTCAAACATCTCAGCTCCATCCTTTCACTCAGAAAACGGACAAAGACTGGTCACACAAAGGACGAATCTTTGTCATGGAGGACCAGCCAGCTACTATCAAAGGTAAGAAGGGTATCACCCTTTAATGAAAATACAGTGTCTTGTAGTTGTGTGTTAATTTCTTTTCCTGTTCATTTGTTGATGTGAATTATTTAAAACTTAAATATCTATGATTTACGAGTTGTCTGTATGAATGTCATTCTGTTTTTCAGTGGAGACATTCCAAGTGCTGTTACAGGTCGTACTGGAAGGAAACTCTCCTTCATATGTGGGACTGGTGGAGGTAAAGTTCATTCTGGGTGATTTTTTGCATTTTATCTAAATCATAGACATTTCCAGCTAACAGGAACCTGCCATTTGCCAGGGAAGCTAAGCAATGATAGCTTGTACACTAAAATAGCACAGATGCAACATCAGAATGCATCTCACCTTATTACTGCCTGACTGCCTTCCACCACCATGTTCTGGTTGTGATGTTGAAGTGCCATTTGTAAGCGAGAACAACAGGTGGGCATGTAATATGAAAACTTAAGATGATGAATCGTGGTTTATTTTAGTTGCTGTTATTGTTAGAAATGTATTTTTAGTTGACCTTACGAGCTGAAAAAGTAAAAAGTGAAAGTAAAATGCTCTTTCATGTCGTTATTATTAGGGCAAAAGCTTGTGTGTCCATTTTTACCATTTCTTGTAAATCTCTGATGTAATTTGAAAATGCCAGTACATTGTTTCAGAGTTTCATGATGAATGCAGTCATAGGAATGATCTAACATTACTTGTAAAAATATAAAAATAATTGCTGCATCAGTTTCTTCTGTGAAGTTCTGTGAAGTTACCATTTTGGAGTACAAGGTTGTGGCCTGAAGTGGCCCAAATTATTGGGAATCCTTCTACATCATGGCTTGGAGACATGTCTGTTGACATGGTCCCATTCTATTATCTAAACGTAGACATTTATGAATAATAAACATACAGAATGGTTCTTAATGCTAATGGATGCTAACCCATGCTGTTTATCCTCATTGGAGCAGGTGGAGCCATTCCTACACCGAGTAGCAGGGTACCAAAGCCAGCAAGTAACCTGGCACAGGTAGGAAGGTTTACTGTACATATGTGTGTGTGATATCTATGTGATTGTGAGTCTTCCCTTTTGGGCTCACTTTTTAATTTAAAATGATTTCAAGTCAAGTGAATGTTTTAATTCATTAAATTCTCTGTTGATGTTTAGTGGTCCAGTGCTGCAGACAGTGGCCACTTTCCGCACAGCAGAGACACTCTCCTGGTTGGGGAAGGTGGAATCTCTTTTGCATGAGGCAGGGCTCAGTCCACTTCCCGTAGAGGGGATATTTGTAAATGGAATCAGGGTGAAAAACATCACTGTGGGAGGTGAGACATCAACACAGAGAGCATATCCAATCAAAGAGGATTCCTAATTATTGTTTGAGCTGGGTTGGTTTTGCAAGAGGAGGTTTTATGATGTGCTTTATAATTGATTTGAATGGCCAATTGGATAGGATTCCCCAAATTACCACTCCTAGCCAGTATGTTCATGTAAATTTCATGTGACTTACGCCACACTCAATGACAATAACAACACGGTGTTCGGATGTCTTTCAGCAGGTTTTGTTTCTATCAGCTTGAGATAGATCAGAAGAGGACTACACCCTTAAAAACAAACATTTCTAACATTCCTATATGCTTCTTATCTTGGGAAAAAAAAGTTAAAAAAAAAACTGATTGGTATAAAACAACATTTCCCAGTCCTGCACCTTAAGTACCCCTGTCCTGCATCTGATTGACCACATAACTGATTTAACCAGTCTGCTATTAACAAACTCTTTCTGATTTGAAATGGGTATGTAAGAGCAGGAAAATGTACAGGACAGGGATACACTCCAGGAGTAGAACCTTGGAGGTTCTTTAAGAAGGTTCTTCACACTGACACGTCTCATTTGCAAATAATAAAGGTATATTAGGGACAGAATCTGGCCCTCCAGGACTGGAGTTACCCACCCCTGTTCTATGGTATTGCTCCAAAAGGCCCTTTATGTCATCTTTATTACTTTTATTTGTAAGTGTTGTATGAGCTTTGGGTTCAGTTGAGTACATATAATTCATACTACAATTATTAATGTCAGACCTCTGGAAAATCAGGGACACTGCAGATTCGTACTGGATTAAAATGGTAGATCTCATTGATAATAGCTTATATTATAGTAACCCCCCTCTATAGTAACCCCTTTGCATTTGTGTCACTTTTGTGCATTTAGGCCTCCACACTGACGTGTGCTCATGGCTGTTTATGTGCCCGTCTGGGTTCCAGTGTGTGTCTTCAGAGGGCAATGCCAGCTGTACGTCTCTTTGCCACACTGAGTACTGCAAACATCACGGCATCTGCGTCCATCACCCTGGACAACAACCCCTCTGCCAGTGAGTCAAGCAACTTTGAATAAATTTGATATGTATGAGTACCGTCTTTTTAAAAAAAGTCATGATTTGAAGGGGAATTCCATTTTTCCATTTTTTATTTCTGCATAATTTAGTCTGAGGTGTAAGCAAAGAAGTGAGAGTGGTTTGATGTGAAATGATGAGTTGTAGAGGAAGGGGAAATCTTTGCATAGATTTTATTTACTATCCAAACATGTGCCTTGTGAACTTTATATGCAGTGTTGATGATGGTAACATAGTGGCTCTTTGGGTACTACTTTACTGTACAACACCCTGCATGTACCTCTCCTCCATGTTTGTTTTAAAAAACGAAACTTTCGTAAAACACTGAACACGTTTACATGCACTTTATAGTCCAGCAACTGCAGGAAATCACATTTCGTCAGTAATGCGATCAACATGTTTATATGCACTCGAGTAATCAGATCATGGGAAACTCCGGGTCTACATGAGTCAGGCAGTAGTCAGATCTGCAACCAGCCAATAAACTCACAGAAGAAGACATGACGTATAGATGTACCGTAAAACTCGAACCTCACATTACGACTTTTTTTAAACATTGTGTCACTTTACCTGAAAATATGAACATACATCATCGAGGAGATGAAGAATATTTAAATCCTTAATTTCGTTGTGAATGAACCCTACCTGGATTAAGCGGTTAACGACGACGATGATGATGATGATGATGTGGTTGGTTTCAGTGTCGGTGCTTCTCGCAGTGACGGAGGAGTCAGAGTTCCCCTGCACTGACAAATCTGATTACTGAGCTCTCTTCATCAGATTTCTTAGTCGGATTTCTAGACTGTATTCCAATCTTAGAAATTAGAGCATGCTGTTTACATGACCACTTGAATAATCAGATAACTGCAGAAATCCAGTTGTGATCGGATTACTGAACGCATGTAAACACACTCATTGTTTCAGGCATCAGACGGCATATCCGTAACCATTTTGTGCAATAGCTTTCTGTAATGTCACTTTTAGAGGCATTAAAAGCTTCAGATGTCTGGTTCCTATCACTAACACTGAGAAGGATTGTGTTAAAAAAACTTTCACTTGGCAGAAATTTAGAAAAATCTGAATAGCCTACTTCTTTCGTTTACTTGCAAGTATGGGTGCAGACAACATGTTTATGTAGTGTTGTTTCCTAAAAATTGCACTGAGTGAACAGAGGGCCTAAGGAACATCTCCTGGGACCACAGTGCTGTTTCCTAGATAGTCCAAACAGCAAATAAAGTGCCTTGGGATGACTCTTGCATTAGCTAGCTTAGCTATTGAGCTAGCTAATATTACTTTAGCAAGCTATTTACAAAGTGATATTCCAAAACTAGAAACCAGCAGATCAAAATACCATTATATTATGGTGGAGTTTGGCGAAAATCACAATACTTGAAGAAATTTTCATGATGCACGATAGGTCACGATATTTATTATTTCAGACATCTGATCAGTTGAAACAGAGAAAAAAAGACCATTTTTTAAATATTATCATACATTTTACGTTTTACATTTTACATTTACAGCATTTAGCAGACGCTCTTATCCAGAGAGACTTACACCGAGTGTTTTGTCTATCTAGAGAAAGTATCTTTGCTAGTTACCGGTAGGTTAAAGAGAAAGCAAGTCCTGAGCTCAGATACTGCTAGAAACAAAAAGTCACTGTTGATACCCAGAAAAAAAGGAACAGCATTGAACACAGAACAGTGCAATACAACACATAAGTGCAGTACATCATACCATGGGCACGATGATTGTTATTAAATATTTCACATACTGTGTTGCCATAAATGCAGTTAATGAAATACAGTTATTTACTGATGATATCACGATACGTTGAGAAAGCTTATTGTATTGTATTGTGACAGATTATCACGATAATGATATTTACTGCCATATTGTCCAGCCCTACTATATATTAGTGCTCGGTGATTTTATGTTAGTGTGAGCTCAAATAAACAAACATATTCAGAACAAATATTCAGTGCCTGCCCTATAAATATACAGTCGCATGCAAAATTTTGAACAGTTTTGCAGATGAAATGGTCAACTGCTTTGGTTAACCTGCAGGGCTAGAACAACATATTTACATACATGCTGAACAGTAAACAGTTGTAGTGCTGACTTTTAATAGGTTAAAATCTATCAATATAATACCTGCAGTGAATTTAATGTACGGTATATTAGTGCTTTTATTTTTAGTATATCTCAACAATACAAAAACTGATACTACTACAGTTGCCACTGATAACATTATAGGGCATTTTTTACACTGTCCCATCCCTAGTCTTTTCATGGTGTCCACTGTAGGTGTCCTGTGGGCGAGGACTTCTGGTTTATGGGTCAGCGCTGTGACCTGCGGATGACCCGACAGCGATTGGTTGGCATGTGCTTTGGAGTGCTGCTCGCTGTAGTGCTGCTAATGGCTATCCTGTCTTATCTGGCCGTACGCCGCTTCAAAAGCATGCTTATTCAGGCCAAAGTGGACCAAACACGTAGCAGGTATGTTACAGGGAGCTTTCCTCTTTTACCCCTCTCTGAGAAAATAACTCTATTAATCTAAACTCACCCTCACAAGCCTGTGAGATATTATCCTGAGCTTGTTATTGGAAAGGGGTTGCAGGAAACTGTTGGCCAGTTTAAACAAACCTTGGGTTTGGAGGACGCAGCAAAGAGTGTGACACAAGGGAGGGGCTGAATGGCACACACACAAACATAGACAAGGTCATGGTCATCCATATCGTGTTGGACTCTCTTTTGAAAATGAAAGCATCACATTCTTCTTTATTAAAGGAAAAGGACAGTTTTCTACACACTTTATTTAAGTATTTGATAGAATTTCTGTATAAAGAACATGGACCATTTAGATCACATGTCTCATACTAACCAGGGACCTACTTACATAACGGTTGGCTATGGAAGTCCGGAGAGGCCATGAGCTGTTGCTATAATTTTTTGGATTTTATAACAACTTTGTTATCTCGAGATCACCTGTTAATTGACTTGTTATCTCAAGAAAAAGTTTTTCTTGTCTCTCAATAACAAGATAATTACTATGTCAATTCAACATAAAAACTTTATGATTAAATCGTTATCACAAACTAACAATCCAATGGTCTTAAATGCTGGAGTTAATGTAGAGCTGCTAATTCACCCTTTAACCGTGAAGACTGGCACGCAGTCAGCAGATAATCACCTAGCTAGTAACTAAATAGACAACAAGAGAGATTTAAGATAAATGCCTAGAATTTTTAGATGATTGATCGCTCCTGCTGGTTCCCTGATACGTTTAATCTGCAGCAAGAAATTGTCAAACACTATAAAGTCTAGGGCTAAAGTTAGATTCTCGTTCGCCAGATTCTTGTTCGAATTGTCCCGTTCCACCTTAAATGCAGCAGTTCCTTTCTGATGCCTCAGGCACCATTTAAGGTGGAACGGGACAATTAGAACAAGAAGCTGGTGAATGAGAACGAACTTCAACCTCGTGAAAAAGCAATCGTTGAGAGACATTTTGCAAGAAACAACTTTTGTGGAAAGGTTTCCTGCCAGAGATGTGAGAAAAGCAGCTGTAGCTGAGCTTAAAACAGTAAAGTAAAGCTGTGTTTTCATTTGTATTTATACTATAATGTATATATACTATGCTTGCGTACTAAAACATATTTTCAAGCAAGATGGTCAATCATTACTTTGACAAAAAGTGTAGTGGCTCTTAAAGTGGTATGATTTTAACATTTGGGTTGCCAACCCTTGCCCTAGAGAAAAACCGCATTGATGCAGACACCGCAGCGACACATATGAAAGTGACTCAGGTCGGATTTAAAAAGATCAGATTTATGTGTCCACACAGCTCTGAAAACATCAGATCTGAGTCACATTAGGGCAAAACATTTTGTGGATTTGTGCCACTTCAGCCTGGTAAGGTGAACATAGCCTTAGAAGAAGGAATCCAAACAGTATCATAATTCCAATTGTAGTACATGCACATCTGTACATGAGTCTGTCCCTAATACATGCTTTTAAGTCTAGCACTCTTGAAATCACTGCAGGCCCTTTGATTTGAGGCCAAACACTACATCCTACTAGGCTGGCTTTCTGTCCAGCTGATAAAATGGACAATGAGTGTAGGAGCTGTACTTAATGAAGTAGCCGGTCAGTGTACATATCTTCTCTGGTCCATTAACCATCTGATTAATTAAGCAAGCTGAGCATTTAGTAGGTGTCTCCTTCTTGTTTATCTGATGATGAATGGCAGCCCAGGCTTATTATAGAAGCATCCATAACTGATTTAGGGGAACTTTTGAGTAAATTTGGGCTTTGTAAAAGAATTCGGCGCAGACATGTGGTGACCATACGGCATTAAAATTTTTTTAATCTTTGTGTTCGGGTGTGCCTGAGAAGTTATCGCAGGTTTAACCACTTTGACGAGCTGTCGGCTCGTTTTTGGGGAAGGTCCTGGCCGGGATCGGAGGATTCACTGGACAACCCTGCTTTCACCCGCTCTGACGAGTTACTGCACATGAGGGCGCTGGACCGCACCTGCTGTTACCATGACGACACTCTCTCCATTGCCTCCACCTACCAGGACAGCGCCTCCCACCTCAACACTGTATATCCTCACAGGTATGTGTTTGACACACGTCCATAAGGTCGCGTGCAAAAGTTTGGGTGAAAAAACACGTACACTTTGGAGAAACCTGCACATTTTTATGCACAATTACCATTTGTGTGCTGAATTTAATGCTATTTGGAGGTAAAAAATATAATATAAAATGTAGCTTGAGCAAAAGTTATGGCACATATTATGTTTCATTGTTAAACTCAAAGCAAATAAATAGACGATCTGGTGAAAACTTTGGTAAATATGGTTAATATATCTAATATTTCACATGAGGTTTTTGGGAGGATATTATAAAATTATTTAAACTGTTTCTGTAGATTTGATCTTCTTTTAAGTAATTAAAGCTATTGTTTTAAAAAACAATCATTTTGCTTAATTCAAGAAATAATCTATAAAAACAAGTAAAATGATCTGCCAGTGGAACAAGACAAAATGACATAAAACAAGTAAAAAATGTCTAAAAATAAGTTAAATAATCTTAAAACTGACAAATACTAGATTTTCACTTGATGTCTTTTTCTGTAGTGTAAAATTTCCAGGGAAAAAAGGCATCTTTAAGTGTGTCCTATGGAGAGGATGTGGCTTATTTTGGTTGGTTAGTGTAGTGGTTAACACCTCTGCCTTCTACACTGTAGACTGAGGTTCAATCCCCACCTAGGCAAACATCCTACACAATACCAATAAGAGTCCTTGGGCAAGACTCCTAACACCACCTTGGCCTACCTATGTAAAAATAATCAAATTGTAAGTCACTCTGGATAAGAGTGTCAGCCAAATGCTATGTAAATGTAAATATTTCCACTCAGAAAACCAACAAAACACGTAATTTTACTGGTCATGTTTAAATTTGGTATGTAATATGGTTGTACTTTCATGGTTGCATGCTTTCCAGTGTACTGCCATAAAACGCCTTAACTGTATGTTAAGCTGCTGTCACACCGAATGCAAGTCGAATTTGCTTGCCGACAAAGCCACTTCATGTAAATGAGAAAGGAAGCGGGAGCGTGGAAAAGGAATTCGCTTCTAGAGATCATTTAACTTTGTGCAGAGTTCATCCTGCAAATTTGTGAACCTCAGAAGCATGAGCCAATAGAAAACAAGCAATGAACACCAATGCTTGTCACCCAGATATGCAAAAAATGGAAGCTATTCATCAAACTATACACCGATCAGGCATAACATCATGACCACCTCCTTGCTTCTACACTCATTGTCCATCTTATCAGCTCCACTTACTGTATAGCTGCACTCTGTAGTTCTACAGTTACAGACTGTAGTCCATCTGTTTCTCTGATACTCTGTTACCCTGTTCTTCAGTGGTCAGGACCCCCATGGACCCTCACAGAGCAGGTACTATTTGGGTGGTGGATCACTCTCAGCACTGCAGTAACACTGACGTGGTGGTGATGTGTTAGTGTGTGTTGCGCAGGTCTGAGTGGATCAGACACAGCAGAGCTTTTACTTTACATATTTGCCTGGCTTGCTAGTTAGCTTACTAGCCAACCTAGCCAAATGTGCTACAGTTGAAAGTGCCCCACACTCTTTTCTTCCCAGAGGAAATTGGTGAGGAAACGTAAAAGAGCATTGAGATGGGACCTCAGTTTCACTGTTACACTTTCTAGAGCATTAATATGAGTATATTTGTGTGTATACTGTGTTTTTTTTAGTTCGCAGTATCACTGGGATCTGAGCAACTACAGCCTAGCAGACTGTGTAGTTGATTCTGGAAAGGCTAGTGACCTGTCTGTGTGTAGCTGGCCAATCGAACCAATTCAGTGGACTCCGTTTCCCCTACTGCAGCAACTCTCCAGGAATACAGCTTCGGTAAGTCATACAAACGTGCACCCACCCATCTATTGTTGTTGTACTTGCAGATAAAAGCTATTTAACTTTTTGTCCCAGGTCAAAGCCTCGCGCCCTCGCTCTTACTGCGAAGGCATGGAACTGGTGGATCTGGAGAAAAGCTGGACAGCGTAAGAGGACCAAGAAAAGCTCAAGACATGACTGAGACCGAGCAAAGTCGCATTTGCAAGAAGTGTTTAAGAATGCTTGAAATTTCCAGGATGGCACAAGCTCTTTTGATGAATCGTGCTTGGAGTCTAATGCTTTTTGGCACTGTTTTCATGAAACGTGACTGCTGAAGAACATTCGAGTAGCCCTTGCTTGGCAGGATTCCTGGCTCTCCTAGATATGTAAGTGCCTGTGGATATACAAGCTGAAGAAGTTACAGTATTGTTGCATTGTAGTAAATAATGTATTTGGTACTATGTTCTTATATAGGCTACATATAGATCATGACTCGTTTTGCCCAAACTAAAGCCATTATGGACAGAACAGCTTGGAATTTTGCAGCGTGCTTTGGATGATTGAGGTTATATTTATATGAGGTTACCCAATTGGATCACTACCCACAGTTCAGAGGTGAAGAATCGCAGACCCTGGAGGACGGCACAAGATGACTGCATACAAATATCCATAACATAAGAGAAGTAGATTGTTTCTTCTCAGAATAACAAATTGGCATTTTCCATTTGCGCCAGACTGAATTGGAAAAGAAACAGAAACAAAAAAAAATTGGGGTCTCTTTTTACAGGTAATAAATATTTTTTACCTCAAAGAATCCACAGCTTGGATTTTTTTCTCTGTGGGGTATTTATTATGAACAATCAATTCTGTATCTGTTGCTTCTTATGATTTAAAGCATGATGGGAAAACATTAAAACCTGGATATTCGAATTGTTCAACACTTTTATTTTGATAGCCTATGCTAGACGCACACTTTAACCTCAGGTTAACTAAATATCTTTTACATTTACTTTCATTTTTAGCTAATCTTAACTCTAATACTCACTCTAATTCAACATTAACCTTAACCCAAAACCTAATCACAACCTTGGTCCTAAAACTACCATGCTTACCTTATTTGGCAGATGATCTTATCCAGAGTGACTTACAAATTGACTACTAAGGTAGGTGAAGGTGGTGTTAGGAGTCCAGCCCAAGGACTCTTACTGGTAAGCATAGGGTGCTTGAACCCCAGTCTACAGTGTGGAGGGCAGAAGGGCTACCTGCTACACCAGTGATCGTCAACATGCAGCTCTTTTACTGATTAAGTGACCCTTATTAGTCCCACATCGGGGAAATTTCACCTTCGCTTTTAACCCATCCGTGAAGCGAAACACCACATACACTCTAGTGAGCACACACACACTAGGAGGCAGTGAGCACACTTGCCTGGAGCGGTGGGCAGCCCTATCCACAGTGCCCGGGGAGCAGTTGGGGGTTAGGTGTCTTGCTCAAGGACACCTCAGTCATGTACTGCCGGCTCAGAGGATCGAACCGGCGATCTAACCTACAGCCCATGACTGCCCCATTGGGGATCTAGAGGAGACATAGATTTTGAGGTAAAAATAAAATAATCCTTCATTGCAGTAAAATAAAGCTCTGATGATCATTCCAACATAGTTTTAACATAGTTAACATAGTTTAGTGGTTGGTTTTAACGATATACACTGGGGTTAATCTATAACTGCTAATGGAATCTTGAATATTGGCATGCAGGCTGCTGATCACAGCAACGCAGGCAACAATCTTGCCTAGCTAGTAGCTGGCAAAATTTAAGGTGAACATGGGTAATTTGGAGACGAATGGAGTTATTTGCGTTTGTAATCACTCCATCTGGTTTCCTGATACGTTTAATCTGCAACATGAAACTGTCCAACACTAAAAAGTCGCGAAGCTGAATTCAGCTTCTCGTTCACCAGTTTGTTATAATTTTTAAAAAATTCGAAGACAGATCTGTAGATCTGAAGAAAAGTAGGATCATTGAGAGACATTTTACAAAAAACTTTTACTTCTGTGGAAAAGTTTCCTGCCTGAGATGTGAGAAAAGCAGCTGTAGCTGAACTAAAGCTCAAAGCAGAGCAAAGTAAGTCTGCATTTTGGTTTATGTTATACGTTTAGCCTTTACTAGGACATCAGCACATACTTAGACGTACTGAGTGGACATAAAATGTGGCTCCCAAAGTGGTTTGATTTTTGTTGAAAGGGCAAAATGGCTCTTCTTAGCATTTGGGTTGCGTCCCCTGCACTACACTGTACCCACCCCTCATACTACTGATAATCAATAGATTTATGCCAAATTACAATCAATTTGGCATATTTGTTGTTGGTCAATACGTCCCAGTTGACAGGCAGGGAGGGACTTTCCTCTACATGTCCTGTATATTTCAGTATTTCACAAAAATCAAACCCACTGAAACACAAGGCAGCTATCAAAATGTTGTATTTGTATGAACGTCTACATGTTGAACAGAGGTAAACAGAGGGGCTGTGTGGAGGACTGAAGTCATCGGTTACAGGTATCCTCATTTCTGCATTCTGCTGCCATCATGTGTCTACAGTTGTACATTACACCCTTAACACAAGTCCATGAGTTCAGGCGTACTCAGTTCTGTATTTCTACACAGACACTTTAACAGCTCCATCAGTGCCCTGTCATCCCATTAATGCACTTGTTTAATGTTTGTGTACAAAAACAACATTATATATACAAACATATGTGCATGTCCTATATGTGTGTATGACAAGAGGTAATATTTACAAATATACGTTCAGTAGAGGAAGAGCAGAAAAACCCTTTGACCGATTTGGTCACTTTTAGCCTTACGTTAGCATTTGGTTCACTTTTTGCCTTTTGTTAGCATTTGGTTCACTTTTAGCTTTATGTTAGCATTTGGTTCAGTGTTCGCCTTATGTTAGCATTTGGTTCACTTTTAGCCTTACGTTAGCATTTGGTTCACTTTTTGCCTTATGTTAGCATTTGGTTCACTTTTAGCCTCGTGTTAGCATTTGGTTCACTTTTAGCCTTACGTTAGCATTTGGTTCACTTTTTGCCTTATGTTAGCATTTGGTTCACTTTTAGCCTCGTGTTAGCATTTGGTTCACTTTTAGCCTTACGTTAGCATTTGGTTCACTTTTAGCCTCATGTTAGCATTTGGTTCACTTTTAGCCTCATGTTAGCATTTGGTTCACTTTTAGCCTTACGTTGGTATTTGGTTCACTTTTAGCCTCATGTTAGCATTTGGTTCACTTTTAGCCTTACGTTGGCATTTGGTTCACTTTTAGCCTTATGTTAGCATTTGGTTCACTTTTAGCCTTATGTTAGCATTTGTTTCACTTTTAGCCTTACGTTGGCATTTGGTTCAATGTTTGCCTTATGTTAGCATTTGGTTCAGTGTTCGCCTTGTTAGCATTTGGTTCACTTTTAGCCTTACGTTGGCATTTGGTTCAGTGTTTGCCTTATGTTAGCATTTGGTTCACTTTTAGCCTTATGTTAGCATTTGGTTCACTTTTAGCCTTATGTTAGCATTTGGTTCACTTTGAGCCTTACGTTAGCATTTGGTTCAATGTTCGCCTTATGTTAGCATTTGGTTCACTTTTAGCCTTACGTTGGCATTTGGTTCACTTTTAGCCTTATGTTAGCATTTGGTTCACTTTTAGCCTTATGTTAGCATTTGGTTCACTTTTAGCCTTACGTTGGCATTTGGTTCAATGTTTGCCTTATGTTAGCATTTGGTTCACTTTGAGCCTTACGTTAGCATTTGGTTCAGTGTTCGCCTTGTTAGCATTTGGTTCACTTTTAGCCTTATGTTGGCATTTGGTTCAGTGTTTGCCTTATGTTAGCATTTGGTTCACTTTTAGCCTTATGTTAGCATTTGGTTCACTTTTAGCCTTATGTTAGCATTTGGTTCACTTTGAGCCTTACGTTAGCATTTGGTTCAATGTTCGCCTTATGTTAGCATTTGGTTCACTTTTAGCCTTACGTTGGCATTTGGTTCACTTTTAGCCTTATGTTAGCATTTGGTTCACTTTTAGCCTTATGTTAGCATTTGGTTCACTTTTAGCCTTACGTTGGCATTTGGTTCAATGTTTGCCTTATGTTAGCATTTGGTTCACTTTTAGCCTTATGTTAGCATTTGGTTCACTTTTAGCCTTACGTTGGCATTTGGTTCAGTGTTTGCCTTACGTTAGCATTTGGTTCACTTTTAGCCTTACGTTGGCATTTGGTTCACTTTTAGCCTTATGTTAGCATTTGGTTCACTTTTAGCCTTATGTTAGCATTTGGTTCACTTTTAGCCTTACGTTGGCATTTGGTTCAATGTTTGCCTTATGTTAGCATTTGGTTCACTTTTAGCCTTATGTTAGCATTTGGTTCACTTTTAGCCTTACGTTGGCATTTGGTTCAGTGTTTGCCTTATGTTAGCATTTGGTTCACTTTTAGCCTTATGTTAGCATTTGGTTCACTTTTAGCCTTATGTTAGCATTTGGTTCACTTTGAGCCTTACGTTAGCATTTGGTTCAATGTTCGCCTTATGTTAGCATTTGGTTCAGTGTTCGCCTTGTTAGCATTTGGTTCACTTTTAGCCTTATGTTAGCTTTTGGTTCAGTGTTTGCCTTATGTTAGCATTTGGTTCAATGTTAGCATTTGGTTCAATGTTTGCCTTATGTTAGCATTTGGTTCAATGTTTGCCTTATGTTAGCTTTTGGTTCAGTGTTCGCCTTATGTTAGCATTTGGTTCACTTTTAGCCTTATGTTAGCATTTGGTTCACTTTTAGCCTTATGTTAGCATTTGGTTCAGTGTTCGCCTTGTTAGCATTTGGTTCACTTTTAGCCTTATGTTAGCATTTGGTTCAATGTTTGCCTTATGTTAGCATTTGGTTCAGTGTTCGCCTTATGTTAGCATTTGGTTCAATGTTAGGATTTGGTTCAATGTTCGCCTTATGTTAGCATTTGGTTCACTTTTAGCCTTATGTTAGCATTTGGTTCACTTTTAGCATTTGGTTCACTTTTAGCCTTATGTTAGCATTTGGTTCAATGTTTGCCTTATGTTAGCATTTGGTTCACTTTTAGCCTCATGTTAGCATTTGGTTCACTTTTAGCCTTATGTTAGCATTTGGTTCAATGTTCGCCTTATGTTAGCATTTGGTTCACTTTTAGCCTTATGTTAGCATTTGGTTCCCTTTTAGCCTTATGTTAGCATTTGCTTCCCTTTTAGCCAGAGGGGTTCCCAGTGTTTGTATGATGTTTGCTGGGTGCTGTAGTGAAAGAAAATTGGTGGAAACATGGAAACACTATAAAGTCATGAACTGACACTGTGCTACAGGATACTGCACAGCAGGACAAATAACAAACTATAGTTTAAGGCCATTTTTCCTTGATGTAGCCTGGGTTCATAACTAGGTGATAACTTTTACAGTTGTCTTTGCCGCTTTGAAGTTTGTGAAAGTGTACAACATCGAAGCACTTGTAATTTCATTCTAATAATCAGCTGTAAAGGCTACAAGTTAGGTAAATTGTACTTTACCCTGCTGAAAAGAAACAAAGTATTAAATCACTGCTGTCGGAAGAAAATCTTGTATCTCCACTTTTGACGTTTTTCAGTTTTTGACATAATTTGAAAATACCTTACATTGTGTGTAAATTTCATGATGAATGGACCAAAAAAAAAGATCCAAAATGACTTGGAAAAAATTCTGGTTTCATTGACTTATATTATTGGTTCCTGGTGGTTTTGTAATGTGTTTTGGCTTTTTCTGATGGGTTGATGTCACAGTGTAAAGGATCTTAATGGTATGACTCGTGACCCATGACTGATTCCAGGTGCATTTGATGGTTTCCTAATTGGATCTAAAGGTGTTCTACTGGAAACTAGTGGGCTCTAATCTGCTAGAAAAACCAGCATAGACTGGCATGGCTGCATATGTTATGTTTTTCGGTGCTGGTCAACCATCATAACCATGCTGGTTGACTAGCTAAACCAGCACAAACGAGCTTAGACCAGCATGGTTGTCTGTTTTTTTTTTCCTTTTTGGCAGAGTAATGGTAACCATTTAGCCAATTCCCATTATAGGAAGCAAAAGCATCAGATTTATTGTTCTAATGGTCTTTTTTCAGCAGGAGAACCATCCTCGAACTTTGCTGTCCGGGTCTGAAAAGGGTTCTGGGAATGTAAACTGTAGAAGAACATTAGGAGAAGGTTCTAATTCTGTAGAAGTTCCCTCTGATCAGTTGCTCCTTTGTTTGAGGTCCAGACTTTTGCTGTATTTTGTTGTATCTCGAGTCTTTATTTTCTTGTTTCACACTGGTGTGGTTCTCCTCGTGGCTGCACTGCTTGGAGGTGAGAGTGCATGCTCCTTCACTGACTCTGGCGGGCTCTGACCAACCGGGCAGCTCGAGTTCTGCTTGCAATGGTCAGGGCCAGCATCTGCCTGCACGGGGCTCTGCATGTGGGTGGCCACGAGCAGCGTGGGAGGAAGACCGTTGTCCAGCGGCGCAACAGCGCTCTGGGGTAGGAGAGCACGTGCACCCACACCACCCAAGGCCAGGCCCTCGTCTGTGACAGCCACATGGTGGAAGCGTGCGAAGCTGCCACGGCCATATACGAGAGAATTGCGCGTGAGCACTGGAGGAGTGGCTGCCAGTGGGTAGAGTGCCAGGTCTCGTGAACGGGAGCGGAAGGACCCCATGGAGGAGCGGCGCTGCAACGAGGACTGGCGGGAGCGGGACTGGAGCGGGCGGTGGGAGCGTGCACGCAGGGCACGGTGCGTGTCGATGAAGAGGTGTACAGTGAGAACGCCCACCGTCTCAGCAATGATGAAAGAAAGCGCACCACAGTAGAAGCTCCAGCCGTACCAGTGGCTCCGCTTGGACTCGCTCTGGTTGGGGTCGCCTGCGTTGGACGAGATGTACACGATAATGCCGATTATGTTGCTGAGGCCTAAAACAAAGCACAAAACATACATTTGTTCTGTTGTTGTATTCCAGGGCCTTCTGTATTACTATAAGCAAATGCTGCTGTGTTTCACCTTCACTCCTGTAACCAAAAGCAGATCTTTGGGTTGATTTACAGAGGTGGAAACAAGCTGCCAAGTTGGCAGAAACAAGTAAGGCTCAAGTCTTCACACTCGAGTCAAGTCTTAAGTCAAGATAGTTCAGTAGAGGCAAGTCTCAAGTGAAGTCAGGTCATGCATTCTTCAAAAAATTTAATACCATTTTGCTACTGATTGTCAAAAATGATGGTAATGGTAAAATGGCATTTTAATAGCAGCAGGTTAATAGTGAATGGTTGTATATTAAATCTTTTATCAGTTTTTTCAACTCTTAAAAATAAATGACAGAATCCAGAGAACACTGATTAGGCATGCGTCAAAGCTATGCGCATGAGTACAAGTACACATTTTTTAGCATTTACTGAGATGGATACAAAAATGAGCAACATACTTAGAATGAACTAGTTGTTAGTGTAGTGAGTGTAATACACATTAGCTGACTATGTTACATTAGTTCTCTTGGAACGAGTGAAACAGCAGTAAGTTTTGTACAACATGGTGAAATCTCGAACTGTACCACGAGCCCTTCGAGCTTCGAGTACAGCTCGGCTTGACCCGCCATCCTTCAAGGTGCACGGAAGACAAGCGTCGAGAATGTTCTCTGTACTGGCACCCAGGTGGTGGAATGAACTCCCACTGGCTGTCCGAACAGCAGAGTCTCTTGCTGTCTTCAAACGCAGACTGAAGACTCATCTCTTTACACAGCACTTAAATGAGCACTGAACTATAAGCTGCACTTATTTTATTGTACTGCACTCTGTATTGTAGATTATTGTTATTGTATTGCATTGAATGGCACAGAGTTCTGCGTTCAACTCTGGCTCTTTTCTCTTGGTGTCTGCAGTGACATTTTGTTTCTATCAGTATCTGAGCTCAGGACTGTCTTTTTCTCTAAACTATTGGTAACTAGCAAGTATACTTTCTCTAGATTGACAAAGCACTTCTTGTAAGTCGCTCTGGATAAGAGCGTCTGCTAAATGCTGTAAATGTAAATGTAAATGTAAACAGAAAATTGCTTCTGTACAGATGTAAAGTATGTTTCATAGTTTTGATCCCCCTCTTGTCTCTTTCACAAACAATCTCTGTAGATACAGTGAACAGAATGAATCACGTGAATGCATCTGAGTTTTAAGCCTTGTTGAAGTGTTTTGTTTGGTTGGTTGTGCTGTAGTTGAATTTCCTCTAAAGCCTGAAATATGCTGTGCAATTTTAGAAATCTTGTTCTTTTGTGACTTACGCTGTATGTTTGAATTGGCCATCGTGTACGGACAAAGCTTACATTTTATATGCAGTACAAAATCATATCAGGGGTTTGGATGGATGGATCCGATGTTGGCATCGGTGCATTATTACGAGTATGAGTACAAGTAGTGGCTTGCTGTATTTGACCGATACAGACATAATGACATGCTTAAATGGTAGTTCACCTACAAATAAAAAAAAGTATTAAAGAAAATGCTACTGAACCTTGTCTTTGAAGATATAAGATATAAAATATTTTTCACGATTTGATCACACACACACACACACACACACACACACACACACACACACACACACACACACACACACACACACACACACACACATTTTCTAAGCCGCTTCTCCCTCATGGTCCTTTTTTGGAGGGGGGTCCTGGATCCTATCCCAGCGGTCATCGGGTGGAAGGCAGGATACACCCTGGACAGGTCTCCAGTCCGCAGGGCAGACAGACAGACATACACAATCACACACACACACTCACACCTAGGGGCAATGTACCCATAAAAGACAGTATTACCAAAATGTGTAATGTAAAACTTGAACATTAGGGCTCAAACTATGTTTCATTCCTTCACAAGTGTCTGTAAATCCTACCAGCTGAGACGAAAAAAATCCCTGCGCTTAGGATGACGTTGTGGCGGCTCTTGTAGAATTCGCTGGCAGCTACGCACACACCGCCAATGAACAGCAGCCCCACGCTCATGATGGGAAAGAGGCTGGACGCACGGACAGCCCCTGTAATACACAAACACATTTTAACCCAGACCACACTTTCCGTTTAACCGAATGATTCTGCTTTCAGGCCTGACCCAACCGTATGTGTTAAAATTTGAGTTTTTCTTTAAACGTGCATTTAGAGCTACTCCTAACCATATTTAGGCAGGAAGTCCTAGTAGTAGAAAACTCAGCACAAGTATGAGCCAAGCTTCCATTTCCGCTGACCATTCAAAAACAAGGTGACCGAAATGGATCCTTACTCCCTCATTAGCATTGTGCTAACTGTTTCGTTTGAATGAATGAATTCAGAAACTTTCTTATCATCTGTTTGCTACTCAGGGGTGGTCTTTGCTCTAGGCAAAGGTAGGCTGTCCTACAAAAAACCCAGACTATAGAAAGAAGTTCACAATGAAAAGTGCCCAAAATGTGAGTCCTCTGTAGGACTGTCCTATGAAGGCTCTTTGTTTGTATAATGTAATACAAAATCTACCAAGGTCGACACATTAAATTAGATGGAAATTACTGTTGATATGAATGATAAACCTAAAACTTTAATGCGAGTAATGTATTGTGGCTGGCAGAACATTAAATGCAGTCCAACGAAAAACTGGTACTAAAACCGTCACTAGGGTGGTACTCAAGGCAATGTCTCCAGTAACCTTGTGTCTTATGCAATAGTGCAATGGAAAAAACACAGTTGCATGACTCCATAAACCCTTTCCTGATAAGACTTTATCTTTTATTGTTCTATTTAAAAAGTTGCAAAAAGCAAAAAAATATGCACCTTTCCTCTGGGAAACCTTTAACACGCATTAACATACACAACTGGGACTTAAGGACCGTGTTGTGCCTTTAAGGGGAACATTTACATTGTATGTATATTGTGGGACAGTGCCTTGTACCTTGATGTAGCTTTTTTTCAGGTAATGTACATTCAGCGTGGAGCCTGTGATAACATAGCCGTCTAGGAAAGCAGCCCACCGAGAACTTGGCCTAGCTTTTGGAGTGCAGCTATCATCTTGCCATATGCGTTGGCAGTTTAGACAAACAGCATATTTGGACGATTTAAAATCTTTGCTCCCAAGCCTAATTAAACCTTCTTTGTAGGCCTCATGGGGAGAATCACAGGGAAATTTTGAAATGAAGCCTCAAGCATCAAAATAAATGTTGAGAGACTGCTGTTACAATGAGGGATTTTTTTTTAGATGGAAAAACAGTGAAGGCCCAGTCAAACGTGTGTTTGCCAGCAAATTTTGGTGAGCGAAATTAGGAATATGCAGTGTTATCAATTTCACGTCAGCTTCCAAAGAGTACATTTCCTTTATGAACGTTTGTGCCATGTTCAGCTTTGGCACACGTTGACATGCTGATTTGACCTCAAAAGGGGCCCCTTCAAAGCACTAAAACCTCTAAAATGAAGTAAATGCTTCTTTTAGGTTTGAGCCCGAAACCTAAGCCCATTTCTTCCCCACAGACAATAAATAAACACACGACAAAGAGACGGCATGACATACTGTCAGTTGGGAGACTGCTTTATTGTTTGTTTGAACAGTTTCTACACACAGGCTGTCAGGCTTCTGAACAAGCTCTGAAGCTGCGGGTCCTTCCCCAGTTACCATTTCACTCAGTCACTTTGTCAGCATTATTATTATTATTATATCATCTCTGCTATGGACAATAACACTTTATCACTGTCACTTTAAATAACAATAACACAGAGTCACCTACGTCACTTTAAAATATATATTGTCTCTATATTTTGTGTATAGTTAATATATTTCAATTTGTTTTTTATATTTTACTTTTACTTATTTCCCTTCTGTAGAGTGATTATCTGAGCCTCACCACAAGAATGTCGATGCATGAATGTCCTGACATGTTGTGCAAATGACAAATAAACTTGAAGCTTGAAACTTTTAGAGGAGTTAGCCAGCTTGCTAATCAGCGGTGTTAGCTCCGTGGCTAACTGCAGCTGCACTCCACTGCCATCAACCATGTCAGTTACCTACAGATATATCATTAATTTTATAAATATAAATGAATATAAATTAATGAATAATTTACTTTTGTATCATTTCTGTTTACGGTTAGTGAGTTAGTTATCTTGATAACTACACCAACATTGTTTCTGTTGCCGATTTTCTGGACCAGCAGTTTAGTGCGACTGCGGCTTCAATCCAATAGCCAGAAACTTAAACTGTACTGGGGCACATCGCTATAGGCCAAAAATCTCATGTCTCCAAACTAGTAACTTTACATCAGGAGGAAATAGCAGTTTCAACTTTCAGTGTACATTAAGTAATTAAGATTTTATTTCAAGCTATTTTGGATCATTTGTATTGATACATGTATTATGAACTTCTCATACAGTGTAAAGGAGTTTTCAAACTACATCAAAAAATGGAAAAACAAAATCAAAATTAGACATACAAGGTTTCAACAATAGGTGCATATGTCTCGAGCCCTATTTGAGCTGGATTAGATTTGCTGGAGGAGGGTTTTTTTTTTAAATATTTATTTTATTGGCAGACATATTTTAGTGACTGGGAAGTGATCAATGTTGAAAAAGCAGCCAGTTAATGGACAAAGGAAAATCAGGTATACAAGCTGTCACGATTGGCCCCTCCCGGTCCTGTCCATGTGTTCGTGTTTTGGTTTAGCCCATGTGTATTTGTTTTGGTTTTTCTAGTCCTGCCCCCTTGTTTTGTGTCTCTGCCCATGATTATCTCCACCTGTTTTCCACCTGTCCCTCGTTTACCCTTTGTCATTTAAGCCCTGTGTTTGCCCTTTGTTTTTCGCTGGTCTTTGTTTGATGTGTTGGTCTTTGTTAGAGTTGTTTGTGTTGCTCTTCACGTCTGCACCCCGTTCTGTACGTATTGGCTCTATGACCCTGGACCGTTATGACCCTGATTCTGGATTTGCCCTCAATAAAAGTCGCTTACTTCCGCACATGCGTCCGCTACCTCGCTCCGCGTTACACAAGCGCAAAAACAAAATCTGAGTCCACCTTCACATTTTCACTCACCCCCCCCCCCAAAACAGTTGCCTTTACATGAGATAAACATAGAACAAATAATGAGATATAATCAATAAAATGTAACACCCTTAGTAGTCATGTGTATGTATAGGTAAACCAAAAAGGTGGCCCAAAAAAAAATCAATGGTGCTAATTTTACTGAAAGTTGATCACATCTGAGTACTAATCTTATTATAGTTCTTATATAATTGTGCAGTTTAGGGCGGGGGAGGTGCGAGGACCCAACCTTCAGGGACAGTGGTACATCTCCATCTTATTCTGGAGGAAGTACTTGCATATCAGAAAAATAAGTTAACAAGGGGTTCCAAGTGTAATACATTTTTTAAACTGACCCACCAAGAGTGTGTTTAATCTTCTCCAGGTGTATGTAAAGCATGAGATCTTGCAGCCATTGTGCTTCCTTAGGAGGTATGGATGACTTCCAGTTTAGAAGGATCTGCCTACGCGCTATTGATGACACGAAAGCGATTAACTTCCACTGTCTAAGGGTAAGATTAATGATATGATCTGTTGCTTAAATAAGCAGTGTTGCTTATTTAACTCGAAATACAGCAATTTCAGCACACGGCTCAACTATCAAGCCACAGATTTTTGAAAATGCTGATAGTTTAGGGCATAGCCAAAACATATGACGTAAGTCTGCTGTATTTCTAGTGCATCTGAGACAGCCACTGTCAACGTCAGGACAGAAGGAGGACAACCTAGCCCTACTCCAATGTATATGATGGAGAACCTTAAATTGCAAGAGACCCAGTCACGCACAAGAGGTGCTGTCATTAATTCTCTGTATAGCACTACTCCACACTATGAGCCTGAGCGAAATGCCGGACCTGAAAATACCGCTACAGATCCGACTGACCAAGACTGTACTTAATACGCAAGTCCTCAAAACGGGCAAAGATCCCGTCCGTGTATTGATCACCAAATTTAGTTAGTCCATTGTTCTGCCAGGTTATAAAGGTTTGATCCAGTTTAGCTGGAAGAAATGAATCATTGTTGCAAATAGGGCTTTGAATAAGCAGAGTCTGTCTTTAAAGTGCTGTCTAAATTGAGTCCAAATTTGAAGGGTACCTATAACCACAGGATTAGATGTGTAATTTGTTGCCTTAGATGGTAAATGGGAAGTGACCAAAGCGTGTAATGAGGTCCCTTTGCAAGATTTAGACTGAATTCAGTAAGAGACTTTATGTAGATTGGAAGCCCAATAGTAAAACATAAGGTTAGATAATGCCAATCCTCCGTTAATTTTGAGCCTTTGAAGAAGGTCCTTCCGAATCCTAGGTATCCTTCCATTCCAAATAAATCTTGAACTTCATTTGTCAATCTGCTTAAAAAATGATGTGGATAAAAAGATAGGAAGGCATTGGGACAGATATAAAAATCTTGGAAGAACATTCATTTTAATGCAGTTTGGAGGAGGTTTGTTAATGTAATCTGTGCTTGTATTGACTGACTCGACTGATTCGTACGGGATGAAGGATCTGTGTAATTTCCCCAGATTGCTCGGAATGAATCACTTATCACTTCTGAACAATAACAACATGTTGCTTGGCTAAAAGGAAAATGTGCCGCTGAAAAAAAACCCAAAACATGCCACTGGAAGAGGGAAGAGACCTTATATCTGATTTCAGCGTGGGGTGATGCCCACCAAATGATGGTGCCTAATCATAGCGTACAGGAGGGAACAAACATCAAATTGTGACCGAATAGTGTCCGTCCACTAAAGACTTTTGGTGACTGGCTGAGCTGCTGTTAAAGATCAAGTATCTAAAATGACGATACATAGAATGCGTCAAACATAAGAGGCTCTGAGAAAGTCCCCTGCAGTGTTGCTTATTTAATGTAATGCAGTAGCTATTTAGCCATACAGAAATCTGATAAATGGCAATATAGGTATTTCAAATATATGACATACTGTATATTAGCACATATATATTTTCCCTTATATCCAACTTATATTTGTCACATTCGGACATACATGCCAACTTAACTGAAACTGGCCATTTTCAGATATATTTCAGCCATACATCAACATATCAGCCAACAGGATTAAATAATTTAATATTTAAAAGATCACAGCAACATTTATAACTGTATTGGGATGTACTCGACCCAATGTATCAGGCATATATATTTGATGTATATATTAGGCACATATTGCTGTTGTTGGAAGAAAACCTTGTATCTCCAAAATGGAAACTTTATAGGAGAAGGAAAGAACCTAATTTTCTTTTAATGTAAGCCAATTGAACCAGGCTATTTTCATTCCGCATGAAATTTACATACAATGTAAAGGGCAACAAGCATTTTCAAATTACGTCAAAATTGAAAAACGGAGATACGAGGAGAAAAGTGGAGATATGAGGTTTTCTTCCAACAGCAGCGATATGTTGGTTATGAGATGCCTATGTTTATGTAAGCACCATAAACATATATTTTAAAGTGTATGCCTGATCCTTTATGATATATGTCCAGATATGGCCAGGAAATGTACTAACTGTAATTATTGCCACATCCAGTGTCTTATTCTTATTACTGAGCAGACTTGTAAACACTATGGACAGGACATATCTGTACTGGATTAAAATCACAGATCTCATGAGTAAATAATGAAACTAATCCAGCTCCAAAAGGGCTTTAGATATGCATTCACATGACAATATATATTTAGGATATTTAGTGAATTTGTATTGTGTATAGAGTTGCACTTACGGAGCAGGTACTCTGCCGCATCCTGTTCATAGTCGGCGTCTTCTGGGAAGTGATCGATGTTTTTACAAACACCTGTAAACATGCCTTTGAGAAAAACACACATCTAAGAGCAGCCAGTTAATGGACAAAGGCCATTTTCCACTTCGTTGCATGAATTGCATCAAATCATTAGCAATATCAATATCTAATTAATTGAATTAGATTCTCTGCCTCTCAAACATTTACATTAGGACAAACACAGCTGGAGTGAAAAAGTAAAAGGTAAAAATGAGGGGTTACACAGAATATTTACTCATAAATAATAAATAAATAATTAGAAATATTTCACAAACTGTCGATTATTTCTAACTGCACTAGAAGACAGTTTGCTTTGAAATGGATTCCTTTCAGGACAAATATTGGTCAAGTGATGTATGACCATATACAGTGCTGTGCAAAAGTCAGAGACCACCCTTTCGTGTTTAATTCCCAATCAAAATGTCCATGAAGTACACATCTTTCCATGTTCAGTGCCAGGAAAAAGCAGAAAACATTTACAGACCTGGTGGACCACCAGAACTGTTTCCATCAGACAAACATTTTATGATCCGTTATTCAGAGCAGTGATGACTGTCTTATTTGCAACCTGAGCACCCAATGAGCAAATGCTAGCAAATCTGCGGGTCCTTATCTTTAAAATCTCCACAGAGACATAATCCAAAACATGTGGTCTTGATAACACAGCAAGAGTCAGAGATCAGTTACTCTGTGCCAGTAATTTATACAGTTATTTTGAAGGATGAAAGTGTTACAACTACATTTCCGGCATTTGGTAGATGTTCTTATCCACAGCAACTTACAATCTGATCGATTTACACAGTTAGGAGTCTTGCCCAAGGTCTCCTTACTGATAGAGTGTAGGGTGCTTACTCAGGCAGAGGACTGAACCCCAGTCTATAGCATATGAGGCAGCGGTGTTACCCATTACACTACACCAACCGTACCGTTCAAATGAGACCAAAATCATGATTGTAGCCCAAAGTATGTGGAAACAGCACTACTTGTACTTTGGGGATGATACAACAGGCAAAAATCAGGCAACAATTAAAGTGTTCATGGATTGATAAGTCTAAATTCAAGACATTTGGAAGTAACAGAAAAGTATGTACACCGCAAAGAAAGACTCTTTAAACCTGGTCTGCAACCATCAGTCAAGCATAGTGGAGGTACAGTACAAGTTTCGGGTCAAATACCAATATCTGGTGTTAGTCATTTGTTTTGAATTGAAAACATCATGAGTGTTGATGGGTATAAGATGGGCACTTGAGAAGACCAAGACATACTTTTGAAGCAAAGAAGCAGCTGGTGTTCTCAGAACAATGTACTGACCACCCCAGAGTCCAGACCTCAACATCGTTGAATGTGTTTGGGAATACTTGGATCATGAGAAGCAGGAAATGCAACCCATTTCTAAGACTGAGCTTGTTTTCTTTTTTGACCCCCAAAAATGAGCAATTTGTGCTTCGAGGGCATTTTGATTGAAAATTAAGTGAACGAAAGGGTGTTAAACTGTAAGATGTAGAATGACAACAGCAACAAACTAGCTTGTTCTCTCTTTCTACATAAACATGTTAGGTAGTTCATCAACTGTATGCGGCTTGTTAAGTGAATGATGTCATTGCAGTTACTTTCCTTTGTAACATTTAACGGTCTGGAGTAGTGGTCTGCGCAGTATTACAGTGGGTTTAACCTTGACTTTGTCTGTAAGGCAAAGAGCTTTTTTATTAGTTGATATTACTTTTAAGAGTCTGATTTATTACACTAAGCATTTTTTCTTAAGGTCAGTTAGACAGAAATAAGCTTCTGGGCAGCGACAATGTTTTCATGTATTTTCATTTTATCGCCTGCAATTTGCACAAAATCCAGTGGAAACATATTAGAGTTTTCCAGAACTTTCCTGCAGCTGAAAAGTAGGAAAAACATTTTAATGGCCAGCAAAACGGAATACTTTTTGGGTGCCTCTACCACGCTGCTGTGAGTCACCCTTTACAGCTGGAAATAGACTATGAAAAGTTTGAAGTTTTTTAGACCACATAATATGTCATATTGCATCTGTTTTTTTTTTTTTTAATTTGTATGTGACTGTGAACTTTCATAAAAATGAATTTGAATAATTTAATAATAAATTACTAGGGGAAGTTTATGTTGGCTTGACAAAGCTGTTGCTAAGGTGTTGCTATGTTATCCCAGGTGGTTGCTAGGATGTTGCTAGGCCATTGCTGTGGAATCCCAGATGGTTGCTAGGCCATTGCTGTGTTATCCCACACAGTTGCTAAGGTGTTACTAGGCCATTGGTATGTTATCCCACATGGTTGCTAAGGTGTATTAGGCCATTGCTGTGGTATCCCAGGTGATTGCTAATATGTCGTTATATATATGTGTGCTAGGATGCATATAATGTTCATCAGGGTCAGTGAGAAAGATCATCATTTGTGGCAGTTAGATTTGAATTTTACTTCCATCTGGGGTCCCAAAAAAGCCTACTTTTGTCAGGCCAGCGTAATTAATGAGTTCATTTTTGATCATATTCTCCAGGCAACTTGAACATATGTCACAGGCAGCAGAATGCCCATGTGCACGAACTAGCGGCCCACTGGTCTGGAGAGTGATTGTGTGTATGTACATGCACATGGGCGTATAAAAATGTTCCTATCCTGAACCACGTCGATGTACAGAATAGATCTCTTCCTCTGTGGGCACAATGGTCTGTATGTCCATATCTGCCGGCGCTGTGAAGCTGCGGCCAAGAGGGAGGGACTGATGGTCACAAGGAGGGACATTACATATATATTCACCGTAAGTGAAATTACTGTTTAAAGAGTCAAAAGGCTTCATCTGTCTCAATACTTTGACACTCCTGTTCATTCATCGGTTGGGTGGGTGTAGTTGTATCGACGTCCTTTTAACAGCCTGAATGCTTCATTACACTTTCCATTAAAAGAATTGACGCAGAACTGATATAGGTCAGAGAGTGCGAGGGTTGGGAAGAGTCGGTCGAAGGCAAAGGGACACATGCTGTGTGAAGGTGAAAAACAGCAAAATGCACAGTGTGGAATTAACTCTGCAGAAAATCAGATCTTACCACATGTAATCATTGTAAATCTTGTTGATATTACCTAATATTTCTCATTTTAAGATTCCTGAGCGTCCTGAGAGTCTTTACGGTCGTGGTGATGGGAACCATATGTGTGCACATGTATAGCCGTGTTATCTACTGTCCAAAAGCATGAGTGAACCTACATGTGTCTTTTGAGCTCGATGAGGGTGAAATAGTGGTAAATCTGAAAAAAGAAGTCTTCTTTTGGGACTATTTTGCCTCACAACGCCCTTCATGTAACCCTCCACCATGAGTGTATTTTTTAAAATCTCAAAGCCAAAAGCCAAAAAAATTCCATAAAAAATTATGTCTTAAACATCAGGCTGAGTATTCAGAATCATTTCATGTCATAACTTTCTGTGAGGGAGCTTTTAGAGGTGGACGTCTGGTTCCATCTCACTGTCGCTGTGAACAATTCTCACTCAATAGGTTTCTCTAGAATGGAGCATTTCACACCAAACCACTCTGAATGGCTTTGTTTGCATCCTAACCATTAATATTTTGCAAAATGTAAGTCATTTTATATAGAGAAGCAGGACTTTTTTTAACCTGTGGCTGTGGTGGTAGTGCCACGGGGTCATTTTTCAAAATAAATATTACAGTTGTGATAATAATTTGCAGAAAATAAAACCTAAACATTGTTCAGGTTGAGATCATTGACTTGGTCTGCATGACCGACATAACCAACAGTATCTAACTACTTAACAATTTAACTAGCTGGCTACTAGTTTGGTATGTATTTTCAGTGCAAGTCAATGTGTTCATATAGAATTTGGATTTTTTATAGTGTTTATTATGTTTCATAATTATACAGTCAAGCAAACAAATAGGCGTTGATTATTGTGTTGGATTTGCCTGCAATTTATTAAGATTAGGGTGCTTACATCTTCCCACAGTCTGTGGAAAATTAGTGGCTGGTTATGTAGGCCTTGATTTCCATGACCCTTTCCTCACAGATGATTATTTTTAATGAAAGTAAAAATGAATTCAACAGTTTATTGAGACAAAGTTACTTAAAACAAGCAAAAATGTCTACAAATCATAGATAAAATGCAAAGTGAACCCGTTTTATTGGGCTACCAGTTCACCCTTACATTTTACTTTAAAATTAAATTCTACAAAATACTTTAATTAAAATTTAATTATATTTTGAATTATGCTGTTTTTTTCGATTACATTAAAACAAACATCCATGTTGTTTTCCATTCTGCCGGCATAATAGTTGCTTGGAGGCTGGCAGAATGTGGTCCTTGCAGTGCAGTAACTAGTTAGGTTTACTCAGTTACATGCACTTAGGTGCAATTTTGACTTTGACAGTATATTTGTGAGGACATCGACTTTCAGGCCGCATTTTATTTTACACCAAAAGAATCCCAACAACAAAGTTTGGTTCCTACGCTGATTGATTCAGGATATTTTAAGTTTTTTAAAAAATAAATACACCAGTTCGAAAAAATTTCCCATATTAACTAATAATTAAGTATTTGATATTTTATTGTTCAGTGTGATTTAAAATATTTCAAACTATTCACAAAAAGGTATTTTTATTATTCCGTGAGCAAGATGCCATTAAATGATAAATATTGTACTATAATGATCTATAAACAAGGTGTGCATTTACCTTCCATACAGCACTGCCGCCAAAGGCCGGAATGAGTGAGCACCTCCTCGTTCTTCCGGCTCGTGTCGTTGTCGCCGGAACCCTTGGTCCGACAAACCCCAGGTGAGTAGAGCCAATAGTCCGTTCCCACAGCAATGGTCATGAGGCTGAAGGCTGCGAATGCCCCTGCCGTTGTGACCAGCATTTGCACTCCGCGATTGCATACCTTCATGTTTCCTCTCAGTCACACGTGCACACGATGACATGAGCTAGGCAAGCCACCTTGGACAACTCATTTGTGGTCATTTTTCACCTTGTGCCCAACACCACTGAGCTCTTTTCATTGCCGTAAAGAGAGGTCAATGTAAGCGAGATGTTTACAGCCATTGCATGTTCCTCAAAAGAGATCCAAGAGACAATGTTGAGGATGGACTTCTCTCAGACCCTTTGATGTGAAGGCACCAGAACTGCCCCCGGTATAGCCTCGTTCCATTCATGCAATTGAAAAGATCCCATTTAAAATCCATTGATTCTTAAGATCAATGTGTAGAACATTGACCAGCGTTCTCCGTAAAGCTTGCCGAAACTTACCTTCAAAAATCATAGGTATGGAGATCTGGACGAGAGTCCATCATACTCCTCAGAAAGGGTCAGTAATTCCAGGGAAGGCTGTTGCTTGGTGTGCTCTTTGTGGCACAGTTGCCGAACAAGCTGTTCTTTGAGTGGCGCTGGTCACTTCATCTCCAAAGTGACCGCCCCCTCTAGTGATTCAATATTCTGAATGAAGTGAGGCTGTGTGATGGTTGTAGTCTCGTTCAGTACTGTGTAACACTCCCTGTTTGTGTTTGCAGGTCTGTCCATTGACATGGATGTACAGTCACATGCAAAGCTTTGTTGCACCCCTGGTCAAGTTGCTCAGTTAATGCTCTGTTTCTGTTGGTTTGTTGAATTTAACATGCTGGCAAAAAAAAAAAAAAAATCACATAAAATTTGGCCTGTGCAAAGGTTGTAGTGCGTTTTAGATTAGTTTTATTCTATTTTTTACAATATTCAGAAATATGCAGATAAATAAGAAATTGTGCATGAAATTTGGATCGAAATGGAATGTTTAAGTTCTCTGTAGAGGATGTGTTATTTTCCTACTTATTTTCACTTAGAAAATCAACAAAATGTCATTTTATTCGCTGTGTTCACACTTTTGCATGCAACTATACATCACAACAACAAAGTGGTAGCTTTGTCAGTTATTTTTGTGGAACAAGTAGGAGAATCAACAGCCAATGACATGCAAAAAATGTTTGAATTTGGAAATTGCTTCCAAGAAAAAGTATTAAAAGAATAAGCATTCAAGGATAAACGGCAATATGCCGTTCAAATGGTGTAAACTTTACAAATCACTTTACAAATCGGCATTTTTGGCTTTAGAAAAAGTCCTCTGAGATCATCTTTTATCTGATCTTGGCTTTCATTTGAAGGAAAAGGTGATTGGAAAAAGTTATATATATCATCGTTGTATAGTACTGTCTCCAAAATGGTAACTTTACAGGATGGCCTTAACTTTGAATGTAAGAAGATGTTCAGGACTTTTAAACATTTAATGTTCATACAATGTAAAGAGAAGTATAGATAAAACGACAAACATTAAAAAATTGGATAAAATGTTTTATTCTAACCGTGACATTACACAGTTGTATGCAAAAGATTAAACACCCCTGGTCAAATTCCAAATAATGACAAATGTTTTGGTGAGTTTCTAAGTAAAAAATATTTACATAAAAGTTAACACGTTATTTATTGATATATGGTTAAACATACAACATGAAATGTGCCATAATTTTAATGTAAAGGGCGTTGAGGACTGTGTAAAAAACATAAAAGATTGGATGTCAAGTAATTTTCTGCTGCTTAACTCCTGCTTCTTGGTCCAAAATCAGCTAGAAACAAACTAACTTAACACTTAACAGTTTCTCAGTTGCATCAAGCTTAACTGTTAAAAATCTTGGTGTCGTGATAGACGCTGATCTGTCCTTCGATGCACATATAACTAATATCACTAGAACAGCCTTCTTGCATCTCCGCAATTAAATTAACAAATGCATTATCTCTACAGGATGCAGAAGCTAGTTCATGCATTCATTACTTCAAGGCTAGGTTACTGTAATGCTCTGCTGTCTGGATGTCCCAGCAAAAGCCTTAACAAGCTTGAGCTAGTCCAGAACGCTGCAGCCAGAGTCTCACAAGAACCAGAAAGTTGGACCATATCAGCCCAGTTTTATCAGCCCTGCACTGGTTACCAGCAAAATTTCGCATTGATTATAAAATTCTATTACTGACTTATAAAACTCTAAAAGGACTCGCCCCTCAGTACCTGAGTGAGCTCCTCTCCCACTATGAACCATCACGCCTACTTAGATCACAAGGTGCTGGCTTACTTCTGAACCTAGAATTACTACCTAGAATTAATAAAGCTACATCAGGGGGGAGAGCCTTCTCATACAAAGCCCCCCAGCTCTGGAATAATCTTCCTGTTAATGTTCGGGAATCAGACACAGCCTCAGTCTTTAAGTCTAGGCTAAAAACTTACTTGTACAGTCGCGCCTTTGGTGATTAGTCTTCCCTGTCAGGTCTAGACCTGCTGGAGTCTCTGCTGCTCTGTTCTTCTGGACCGGTTTGACCACCACTGAGCTTCTTGCCTTACAACGCTGTGCAATCCTCACCTTGTTCTGTAAAGCTGCTTTGTGACAACACCTGTTGTAAAAAGCGCTATATGAATAAATTTTGCTTGCGTGCATAATTTTTGAACAGGTTGCAATATGTTTTATTTTCTTCAACATTTTAAATTGAGCAAATAAACAATAGTTGTGCATTAACATGTGCTTCAGGTGCATTTAAGGGTTTCCACTTAGAAAATCAGTAAAACATGCACTTTGACCTAAACTTTTGCACGACTGTATAAGCAATTCACATACACTATATAGACAAAAGTATTGGGACATCCCTCCTGGTATAAAGAATGCCACCCCTCCCTGACTGCATTGTGCCACCTGTAAAGTTTGGTGGAGGAAGGATGCTGTGGGGTTGTTTTTCAGGTTGGCCTAGAACCCTTAGTTCCAGTGAAGGGAAATCTTAATGCTTCAATAGACCACGACATTTTGGACAGTCTGATACTTCTAAATTTGTGGGAAGAGTTTGGGGAAGAACCTTTTCTGTTCCAGCATGACTGAGCTTCATCTCACAAAGCAGCTCCATAAAGGCATGGCTGGGCGAGTTTGGTGTGGGAGAACTTGACTGGCCCTCACAGAGCCCTGACCTCAACCCTGTGAAACACCTTTGAGATAAACTAGAACAGAGACTGCGAGCCCTCTTGTCCAAAGCCAGTGCCTGACCTTACAAAAGCTCTTCTGGATGAACAGACTAAAATTCCCACAGACACACTCCAAAATCTTGTAGAAAGCTTCCCAGAAGAGTGGAAGCTGTTATACACTATATTGCCAAAATTGTTCACTTACCAATCCAAATAATTTAATTCAGGTATTCTGATCATTTTGATGGCCACAGGTGTATAAAACCAAGCCCCTAGGCCTGCAGACTGCTTCTTTCTCTATATAGACAAATCTACTTGTCTGACTGCATTGTGCCAAGTGTGAAGTTTGGTGGAGGGGGGATTATGGTGTGGGGTTGTTTTTCAGGAGTTGGGCTCGGCCCCTTAATTCCAGTGATAGGAACTCTTAATGCTTCAGCAGACCAAGACATTTTGTGAAGGCAGACAAGCGAAAACCTTTGGCAATATGATGTAGCTGTAAAGGGAGACCAATTCCAAAATGATGCCTATGGGTTTAGAATGGCATGTTGTAAAAGCACCTGTAGGCACAATGTGTAGGCGTCCTGATATTTTTGTCCAAATAGTGTATAAATTATATACCTGACCATTTGCATAACTTTAAACTCACCCGCATACATTCCCATATAGATGAACAAACACACATAGGTTTGGAAATTTCACCTTTAATATTTCCTACATACACACCATGAGAAAGGAACATGCAAAACATCTCTGCCATCACCAGAGAGACCCCTCCCCCACTCCAGGCTGCAGCCGTTCGCTGTTCTTATTTGGATGTAGTTGGTTTGTTGCTAAGTTGTTGACATGCATCTGTCTTGCATAGTAAAAGTCCTTGAATTTTTGGAGGGGGGTGGGAAAGGAAGCCCTTTGAAGCTTTCATTTATGAAAACAGATGGAAACTCCTACAACTCTACAACCAAGAAAGTGTATCAATTCCTGCATTTAAAATACATGCTTCAAAATTACATACAGAAAAACAAAAAACAAATCAACAAACAAACAAACAAAAGCACTGTTTTCCAGGTAGTTGCTAAAACTCTCAAAACCCAGCCATTAACATTTATGAGGGGATGTTAACAGTGATGTAAACCACAAATCGGTTTTACAGCTTCCTATAATCCAAAGGTCGTCTGTGTCTATGTTTTCCAGCATACATTTATCTGTCCATAGTATACTAGATTTTAGGTATAATCCCCTGTTCTCTAGTCCATTCTCCAAAGATAGTAGAATGCTTATATTAACACCTTTTTCATGATCACACAATGCTTGTTCATATGGAAGACTAGAATGCATAATTCTCTATTATACAGTTTATCTATATACAAAACCAAAGGAAACATAGAAATTCTTACGTCATAACCCTTAAGGATCTATGCTACAACAGATCCGATCACCATATTGACACATTTGGTAAATAGATAAATAAACACTGAGTTAAAAGAGCAAATGCTCTACGACGCATGCATAGGATGGGCTACGACTCCTTCCAGAGTCCTCGTTACTTAGACACATGGCACATAGTGAGGTCCCCAAAATACTGCATATGACGATATGTGAAATGGCTATAACCTTGGTTTAGGAAATGTCGACAACTCTTCTCTGGAAGCAATTGTATAAATCAAATTCAGGAAAGTGGTGCTCATATGGGTCGTTTGAATTTGCTTGAACCAAGTAAGTAAGCTGAGCAGCCGGTTTTGGCTGCAGCTACCTTTAGTGAAGATTCGTTGTAAATGATGCTCACTACTGGAGTCTTTTTGGGGGGGGGGGTTTGCTCAGTTTATTCTTGAATTAAGTCGTCTCTAAGGCCCAATCCCATTTCCCCCCTCGCTCCTACCACTTAGCCCTTAGCCCTCTGTTTTGTGCGTTCACAACTAGGGGTGGGGTGTCCCAATTCTTGTTGAGATAGAGGGGTGGGGCGAAGTGTGGGGCTACATGGCCCAAACGGAGGTTTTTCTGCAAAATATCGCTAGTAGTATGCTAATGTCTTGGTAGCTAAGCTTGCGAACTTTCACATTCCACCTTAAACAGTCCAGCAGGGTTGATGCCTGAAGCGCCAGAATGTAACTGCTGCACAATTTAAGGTGGAACGGGAAAATTCGAACAAGAAGCTGGCGAATAGCTGACTTCAGCTTTGTATCACCAAAACCTGTCGCATCCCCCTCTTCGAAAGCATGTTACCCTAAATGTAACTAAAGCCCAGGAGTGAGGAGCTGAACTTCACCCTCCTCTGCTATCACTGAAGTTGGGCCGGGTCGCCTACAGAGCAGCGCTAGTAGCTGTTAATTAATTCAGTTATTAAGTTATTTGAGGGTCCTGTTTCATTGGGCAAAACCACTGTTGAAATTAGGGTAAAAAGAAGGGGTAGGGGCAAAAAAGAAGACATGGGATTGGGCCTAAGTCCACACACTAGCTAGTGGTTCCACTATCACACAACGCTACCGAGTCGTGTAAAGCGGCACCACATCTTTTCAAACCACCGCTAACAAAGCGCCATTGGACAGCTCAACATGCTTGGAGGAGAACACTTATTGCTAATTCTTGTTAGGTCAGCTAACAGACATTTGATAGCATTATGTTGAGCAATGCCCAGTCAGTCAGCGCGAGGCCAATTATGCTCGGCTATTATTTATTTGTTATTAATTATGAAAAATATGTTAACTATCGATTCTTCACTTTCTCAAAAATGATCTTTTTTTTTGTATTGTGTATCATGTTGTCCTCTCTGGGTATATTTACCTGATTATAAAATCATGTCTTCTGTTAGATAATATGAAATATTGGTATGTTTTAATTATACAGCAATTATACAGTATTTAATTATACAGTAAGATTAAAAATAGGTCGAAAGTACAATATTCCGTAGGTTCTTACAAATGACTGCTTGTGTAGGTGTTACACAGTCATATGCAAAAATGTGAACATCCCTGGTCAAATCATGTTTTGTTTCTAAGCAAAAATAAGCTATAATATTTCCTATAGAGAAGCACATTTATATATGGCCTTTTCTGCAAATTTTTGTGCACAGTGTCCGTTTATTTACATGTTTAACATGTCAGAAATCAATAAAGCCTAGAACATAAAGTGTGACATAACCCAATATGTTAAATTCAGCAAATAAACTGTAATTCTAATATGTATAAATAAAATGTACAGAAACATGTTCTCTGTAGAGGACATCTAACTTTTTTTCCACCCAGAAAATAAAACAGAATTTGACCAGGGTTGCCCAAACTTTTGCATATGACTGTATGTTTATATGTTTACAATAGCTACAGCAAGTATTTTGACGATGACCCATGTTTTGCCTCTGTACTTTATCACTGTGGATTTGAAATGACATTTGGACAAAGTTCTTGTACACTTTCAGCATATTTTGTACATTTTCACCACAATAAAGGGCACCAAAGGTGTAGACGCCTGTCTGTAGAATGTAGTGACACCCATAATTGTGCGGGGGGTTTCTGGTTGTGATTGTGAAATGCATTTAAATGAATTTCTAGCTCCCTCAGTAGTTATATAACTAGTGAAGGTAAGGGAACCAGTGGTTAGCACTACCACCATCATGCTTCAAAGGTGTAGTAGTTTATATGATCTAGTTTGTATCATGCTATTTGCATGTTTTAACAGCAAACAAGCACTTTATTGCATGTTATGTATTTGAGACTAAGGTCCTGAAAGTGTACTCTTCTGTATTTTATACCACATATCTCTGTTTGATATGTATTATTGTCTGGCGGAGAAGCATTCCACTGAGAACTCCTAACTTAGCCTGATAACCTGATGACAGTGAAAAGCGTAGACCCACATTTGACCCTTGCAGTTTAAGAATGCATGTATAATTGTAGCTGGGTTTTCTTGGTCTGGGCCAACGCAGAAAATTATGCATTGTTACATTTTAGCTCGGTTTTTCTGACATATTTACCATTAAACCATAAGATGTAAACAAAAGTTTTAAGGGCAAAAAGTCACAACTGATTGGGCTAATTTTACGATGCAAAATGTCAAATTTGGAAGTGTTCTATCTGGGCTTGTTGGTTTTATTTACGTCTTGTTTTATCTGTCTTGTTATATTAGAACAATATGCCACACGACTCCCTGCATTACAGTGGTTTTGCATGATGCAAAGCCGGGTTATATCCCGGTAACAGCCTCGTGTGGCTCTACAAAATGAAGACACTTTTGCACTAACCCCTTTCCAAGCCATGGACCTGCTGGCGGGCACAAAGCTTTATTAGGCACTTCATTAACCTAAGAAAAGATAGGTTAGTTTGCAAGTCCCTGTAGCTAATGAATAATAAGCCTTAGTATGTAATAAGCCTGGAATATTAAGGGGTTAATACATAGTATAATAAATATAATTTTTGTGTGCAGTCAAATGTGTATATGAAGTATTTTTAATGACATCAGTTTAAAACCCGAAACTATCCCTACTATAATTACTGATTCCAAACTTATGGAAACTTGTCTTTTCCAAAAACCAGTCGCTTTGGCATTGGATCTATGTTGTCTATGTGAAATACAAACCAAAAGCAAGTTCATGCCTTCTTTTACTGCCAACTCCTCAACATAAAACAGCAGGAGTGCCAACGGATGGCTCGTTGGTCTAGGGGTATGGTTCTCGCTTATGATGCGAGAGGTCTCTGGTTCAAATCCTAGACGAGCCCACGTATTAGGGGCAGCCATGAGCTGGAGGTCAGGGAACATGCCTTGCAACTGGAAGGTCGTCGGTTCAATCCCTTGAGCCAACAGTACATGACTGAGGTGCCCTTGAGCAAGACACCTAACCCCCAGGTGCTGCGGATACGGCTGCCCACCACTCTGGGCAAGCGTGCTCACTGCCCCCCTAGTGTGTGTCTTCACTAGTGTGTGTGTGGTGTTTCACTGCATGGATGGACCAATAAGGGTTTCTTAAGGTCTAGATACTTTTTGGTGCTTACTGTGGGGTAAACTACAAAATATGCATGAAATTCTTAAAGCATAATTTGATATTAGTTAAAACCAGGGTCGTTTTTGAAAATCTGCAGGCCCTAAGTGACATTCTACTTTGTCCCCACTACCACCCAGTTGTATGCAAGACCAGAAAAATAACGAACTTCTACACTCCGTCTTTTTCTATAAACAATATTGAATGAATTTGACAACATACAAAATGAAGGGCTCCCTACAGGCTCTGGGGCTCGAAGTGGCTCCTTGTAGCAAGAAACAGGCCCCCATTAAAATGATTTAAAAAGCCATGTTAGCCTCAATGTTAGCCATTATATCATTTTAAATGCAAAGTGATTGTCAAAATATTTACGTGTATATGATATGCATGTTCTAAAAACATTTTTTTGCCTGAATATGAAATATTCTACAATCATGCTCGTTCAAATTCCACTCAAGGTCTAAATGGCAAAAATATGGCACTTATTAGGGAAAGAAACAAATACGAATGTTCAGTAAAATTAATATGCTTACACATATCGATCCTGTGTCCAGATATGAGTGGCAAAAATTGTGCTTTAATCAACAGGTACAATATTTTTTAATGCTTAAAAGGTGCTTAAAGACTGCACCTCTAGAAATGGTAGGATGATATTTAAAACATTATTTAACTGATCTGGCTGATTTTATTATGATGTATTATGCTATGTTATGTTATGCACATCCAAATACGACCACAAATGATTTGCCCTCTACTGCTTTGAAAATTATGTCGCTTTTTCATATTTTCAGTTTATTTAACCGCAGAAAGCACAAACTAAGCCTGCTTCCTAGTCAGTTTTGCTAACACGATGCTTATTTACCCTTTCACGCATTTAAACTTGAACTAAAAGGTGATGATATGTATTATGTATCATTATGTATTCAGTCTGGTAGTAATAGCAGAGGAACAGCTACATGCTATTTCTAAGGCTGTACAGCTCATTGCCATTTGATATGCCAACATTAGCTTCATTCTCAAATGAGCCCTAGAGTTGAGGGCTAACTATAACATCAGTAGAACATTAGCTTCTAGTATTGCTAATGGTATTCGCCCAATGGCACACATCTTAACAGCTTGAGTATTGCAGTCATTTTTATTTTTAAGTGATAAATGTTCTCTTTTTAAAACAGAATTTGGTAACACTGGTCATAAGGCCATTATGACACCTACATAAGCATTTCAGGACATATGACATAACCCTACATAAATGTTTATAAATGCTTCTTCTAATAGGCATCATTTGCTATAAAGTTTACACTTGCCAATTTTGGTCAAAGTTAGCTAAAATACTCTATATGACAGATGATGTCTATTGGAATAAGCATTTATAAACATTTATGGAGGATTATGTCAATTGTCATGACAACATGTCATGATGTAGATGTTGTGTAGCCTTAGGAACAGAACCCTACAGTAAAGCGTTACCCAGAATTCTTCTTATTGTTTTGATTAGATCTGAGCCTAATGTTAATCACATGGAACTCAAGTCATGAAAACACTATAAACATCATGTACACACTTAAAAGAGAGGTTTCTTTAGTAAAGTCAATGGTTCTTTTTAGAACCAAAAAGTGTTCTTTTATTGGTACAAGCCTAGTAAAAATAGTAAAACCCTTTCTGGTGCTATATAGGACCATTTTCAAAAAGGTTCTATATGGAACCACATACAACCCATTCTCTGAAGAGCCATTACACCCTGCCAATAAGCATTTAAGCAGGAAATTGTTCTATATAGAACGGAAGGTTCTAAATAGAGCTGTTATCCTTACTAAAGAACTCTTGAAGAACCATCTTTTTAAGTGTGTAGCTATATTAGCTTACTCGAAGATGCAGGGAGTGGCGAAAACAGAAAGAGGTAGGATAATTCTCATGGAGATGACAAGACGACACGTTCTCATGGAGACTATGAACACAGGTATTTAGCACTGTTCTCTCCCCTCCGTCCAATCCAGTGTTTCTGAGATTCTGGTTGAGACCGGTTGGGCCTTGAGGACAATCAAAATGCACGATATCGGAAATGAAACGCAGACTTTCTTCTCCTCTCGCATCTGTAGGATGGGCCTTAATGGTGCAGTAAAGGGGAAAACCACTCGGAGACTGGGCCTAAACCTGAATGACGAACTCTGGATTAGTGTAGGAGAAGCCTTGGAACTCATTTTGGTCCAAATTCATAATGAAGAGTTTATCCGTCGGAGTCAGCTCGACCGCCATCTTGGTAAACTCCTTGTCGAAGTTCCCGGTGTCGCGCCGATTTTTCTACAAAACAGAATTTCAGGAAAGAGAGAGATAATTATGTTATGCATAAATGCGTATGTCATCGCTCTCGGAACAAAACCTTGTATCTTCAAAAGGTCAACAGGACAAGGAAAAAAGTTTCTTAACTTTTAATAGAAGTTAGCGGTGAAATTTTTTATCCCAAGTCATTTTAGACCATTTCTATTGGTCCATTAATTCAAAAAATTTAACCCAAATGTAAAGGGCAGCTGGCAATTTCTAGTTATCTCAAAAAAAAAGTGATGTACAAAAACCTTGTACCTCCAATTTGTCCTGTTTCTTTTTGCTTTCAATTTGTTTGTTTCTTTTTATAAAATGCAAAAGCTTCAGTTACTCCTGGCATTGCTTTAAAATTTTATAAACAGACCAACAGAAGTGGTCGAACAATCTTGCTACATTAACTTCCATTACAAGTTGTGAATGTTTTTTTCCTCTCTTATAAAGTTACCAGTTTGGAGATTTGAAAGCAATGAAATACATGAGACATATATTTAAATATATTGGCATTTATCGCTGCTTTCGGGAAAAAACCTCGTAATTCCATTTTTTGTTGTTTTTCAGTTTTTTACATAATATGAAAATGCCTGTAGTCTTTCAACTTTGTGTACAATTCATGGCGAATGGACCAAAAGAAATGACCCAAAATGACTCGTAAAGACGTCTGGTTCCATTGACTTACATTAAAAAATAAAGTAGGTTTTTTCATTCTCCTCTAAAGTTACCATTTTTCTAGATGCAAGGTTTTAATCTGACCACAGCGATCTGTACGTATGTAATTTATATATATGTAAATGTGCATATATATATATGTATATCTATCTATATACAGAATGTGCCATAACTGTTGCTCAAGCCCCCCTCCCCCTCCAATATGTTTAATACAACAAATGAACAGTAATTCTTCTCTCTGTGTTAGGATGTGTTAACATACTTTCACTTAGAAAACTCAACAAAACTTGTCATTTGACTAGGGATGCCCAAAATTTAGCATGTGTCTGTAGTTCCTGCATTCAACTTCCCAACTCACTTTGCAGAGTTCACATTTTTTCCTACAACTGTACTGTTATATACACCAATCAGGCATAACATTATGAGCACCTCCTTGTTTCTACGCTCATTGTCCATTTTATCAGCTCCACTTACTGTATAGGTGCACTTTGTAGTTCTACAGTTTCTCTGATACTTTGTTAGCCCCCTTTTACCCTGTTCTTCAGTGCTCAGGACCCACATGGACTCTCACAGAGCAGGTACTATTCGGGTGGTGGATCATTCTCAGCACTGCAGTAACACTGACGTGGTGGTGGTGGTGGTGTGTTAGTGTGTGTTGCACTGGTCTGAGTGGATCAGACACAGCAGTGCTGCTGGAATTTTTAAACCCTGTGTCTATTCACTGTCCACTCTATTAGACACTCCTACCTTGTCAGTTCACCTTGTAGATGTAAAGTCAGAGACAATAGCTCATCTGCTGCTGCACAGTTTGTGTTGGTCATCCTCTAGTCCTTCATCAGTGTTCAACACTGGATGTTTTTGGTCAGTGGACTGTTCTCAGTCCAGCAGTGACATTGAGGTGTTTAAAAACCCCAGCAGCACTGCTGTGTCTGATCCACTCAGACCAGCGCAACACACACTAACACACCACCATTACGTCAGTGTAACTGCGGTGCTGAGAATGACCCACCACCCAAATAGTACCTGCTCTGTGAATGTCCATGGGGGTCCTGACCACTGAAGAACAGGGTAAAAGGGGGCTTACAATGTATGCAGAGAATCAGATGGACTGAGTTTAGCTGATAAAATGGACGATGAGTGTAGAAACAAGGAGGTGGTCACAATGTTATGCCTGATCGGTGGCATATTTTGACAAGTTCAGTTGTAGCATCGTCAGCAATGGCTTTCAGGCTTGTGAATAAAGAGGACGTCAATACATGCACTCACTCACAGATTAACATGCACACCAACAGATTTCATCACAGCAGCTACACCACAGTCAGAATCAGCTTCAAGGCAAAAACACAGTACCGGGATTGCAAAAGACGTTACTTCGTTTCTGACGTACAAAGGCATCACAGAAGAAGATCAAACACGAATAATGGGTTTCGTGGTAGAAAAGGATGAAAAGACCAACAGTTTTAGGATAAGAGACTATGTGCCTGTATTTGAACGACAAATGACACAACATTGAAGCTGGAAAACGGAACGTTGACAAACTAGAACTTGATGGTCCAGAAGCAGAATTCACAAACACCACAAGCTGTAACAAATAACTGGTCTGACCCTTTCTCCTCATGAGGTCAGCACCAATGTTTGGACGTTACACAAGTAGGGAAGGTCCCTTATGTAGGTACAAAGACAAACAGCAAGACAGATCATGTTCTCGGAAGCACAGAACACCAGGAACAGCACGACAGAAATGCTTATAGATCGCTCGTTCAGTCCTACCTTCTTCTAGAGGCCCAGAGGGGGTTCCCTCACCCTCTCCCCAACAGTGCGAATGAGGGCACTTGGGAGGAGTGTCACTTGAGTGCCTGGTCCATGTAAGCCTATACAACCATTGTATCATGATATTCCAATAAGCCCAGTGCTGAATCGGCATTTCTCATATAGGTTTGCTCTCAGATGTACACAGTTGTGTGTGAAAGTGAAGGGAAGTCAACTGCACTGCAAAGAACAAATTTATATCTGACATATCTCTGCAAATTTTAGTGCACAATTCTTTGAATATTGGGGGAAAAAAGTCTGGATTTGTAAGACCCCCTTTGGCTCATTTCTTACCTCTAGGCTGCGACAAAACCCCAAAGCATAATACATCCACCCCCATGCTTAACAGTTGGCAAGGTGTTCCTTTCATCAAATGCTGCTCTTGTTTTTCTTCATGCATACCTTTGGTGATTGTAGCCAAAAAGTTCAAAATTTTCTTTTATCAGGCCACAGCACTTGATCCCAAAATTCCTCTGGTTTATCTACAGGTGGCATCACATACCCAGATCACGGGTAAGGTTTCCTTCTGATAACGCCTCCATGTAGATGTATGTATGTGTAACATCATCACAAAGCGTGCCAGTTCATCACTAATCTTGTGCTAGCTAAATCTTCCTGTGGCAGCGGTGTGGGGGTTTTGCTTTGCATACCTGAACTTGGTCTTGCAGGTCTTGTCTTGACTGCAGCATTTCTCTTTCGCTTCCATGTCTTAATGACACTGTTGGAGTATAAGCACAGTACCCTGAGAGGTTTAAGGGATCACAGAATTTATTATGCTCTGGGAATCTGGTCTACACAACAAACTAATCACTAATAAACAATAATTCTGCATGAAAGTATGTCATATTTAAGGTTGTTCCATTCAGTGGTGGTGTTAACTCCTTTTCCAATAGAAAATCAAGAAATAGTGTAAACTGACCAAAGGTGCCCAAAACTTTCACACACAACTGTAGCTTGTTTTCTAATTGGTCCATTGGTCCTCATGAGGATATTTCGCAAAGCAGGATTTAGTTAGACAACTTAAGAAGTCCTAAGTGAAGCCTGTTTAACTGGGGAGGATCTGTTATTTTTGGCAATCCTTGCATTAGGTTTATCATGTGTTTTGAGAGGTTCATTGAGAAATAACCCCCAGAAGATGGTCTTGTTTTGTGAGCCTGCCTTAGGGGCATTCTTCTCTGATGAAAGCAGCACTATGGAACATTTGGGGATTTGGAGACCTCTCAGTTGGAAATCTGTAATTGCACACAACATGTGGAGGAACATTTTGTATCATTAGTTGTGCTTCGGACCCCGGAGTGGATGAATCTGATAATCTGTGTGGGATGTAAAAGAGAATTCAAAGAGAGCTCAGTCAAAACTTGGTGAAGAATGTGTCTTCTAAAGATGTGAGTGAATTATCTACTACTGTCATATCTTCATCAGTGTAATGACTAAGTCAGACCTTATATTAGAGGCTATGCACATGACGTTAATATGTAAAGACGTACATCATGAGTGCACAACTCTGGTCCTGGAGGGCTGGTGTCCAGCAAAGTTTGGTGATTTACCTGCTCAAACACACCTGATTACACTCATCTGTTAATTGCCAGGTTTACTGGGTGTGATTGAGTAGGGAAACTACTAAACTCAGCTGGACACCAGCCTTCCAGGACTGGAGGTGTGCACCCTGACATATGATGTGATTCGAAAAACTCCTGTGAAATCCGTCTCCACACCTGACTTTTATCATTATTTAAGGCTTTACAGGTCGACCTGTAGCAGCATACGCACACCTTATTTTAACATACTTAAGTTTTAACAAAAAACTGTACATATTACTGCTTTAACAGTGAGAATGTGTGTATATGTTGACGTGTACGTCTGCATAAATTTGTGTTCGCTGGACAGAACTTCTGGATTGAAAGTTTGCGCTTAGGTTTTTTCTCAAATTCATTAGCTGTTTTAGACGTCTCCAATAACTAGAGTATCTGGCCCTGACCAACATTAATTCAGTCACCTACTAAATTGTCTAATATCCAATTGTCTATTATTTATTTCATGCAAACTCGCTTTGGGTCTAGTGTGGCATATCATGCCTTTCCATGAAAAAAAAAAAAAAATCAAGAAAAAAAACCTTTTATTTATGCAAAGTTTCAAAGATAAATTTGGGTCTAAATTGCATAGGACATGCTGAGTTTAGCTGAACTGAGCTGAAATATGGATCCTCATATTTCATAATTCATTTTATGGATCTTCATGTCTGAGCACATTTGTTTTGCCAAGACAAGATTGGGTGCTTTTGCAAAAGACTGTGGATGCACTGGCAAAAAACAGAAGAATGTATTATATCTCAAATTAGCATACAGACATCCAGGAGCATTTTGGCGGTTTACCTGTAAATCCAACGTCTGTTTATTGTTTTTTTTTATTTTATATTTTATATTGTAATGGTTGGTCAAATGCTGTTTAAAAGTGACTAAACCATGTTAATGAGACATAAGAAAGTGTCTTTATCCAGGAAGAAAACTGAAGGCAGCAGGAACTGCTACTTTGGAGAAAATATAGGGACCAAGTCAGATTTTTAGATTCTTAACTGACAGTGTTAACTGACAACTTTGTATATCGCTAACAGAAACAGATGTCATAATTTTGCTAGATATGAAGCATCATTACATAAATACAAAACTTAAAGTTTAAAACTTTAAGTTTAAAACGTAAACTTAAAAATAGTCCTAAACAGAGTGAAATATTACAATTCCAATTTGAAAATTGTGTCTATTTTGACATAAAAAATGCACGAATGAAAAACGAACGTATGGTGTGAAGTAGCATTAATATTTTGTCTCAGTCATTCTGAAAACTCAGTAGTTAAGATGCAATTCAGAAGCTGCTGGAACAAACTTTAAAATCTCAGACCTAAAAAACAGTTTGGAGCACAACTTCCAAAGTTTGCGCTGCATGAACAGAATGTTTTGTTTGATTTTTTTTCCTCAATGAAAATCCATGATGTAACTTGGCAGGCCTAAGGTGACTTGGGGCGCAACTCATCCAAAAAAGTTTCCAATATAATTCAGATGATTTGAAGTTGGCCTGCAAATGCAACACAAAGTATCAGCCATAGGCTTGTTTCAAGTTAATGTGATAACATTAGCACAAGTATTCAGAAACTGAATTATTTATTATTTAATATAGATCCAGTTACTATATCCACTTCACATTTACACATATAATTTCTTTTGACTTTATATTTATGTATTCTTGGCCATTACAACGAGACAGTGATTCTGAATATGTAGCCTCAATAACTCAACCGGATTCTAAAGAAGGTGAAAGTGCTTGTGTTGCTTAGCCAATCTCCTCCCTTAAAACCAATTGAAAAATATATGTAGAATTATGAAATTGAGTCCAACAGAGGGACACTTGCAACCTTTGGAACTGAAGATGGTGTTCGCAAAGAGGAATGAGCCAAAATTCAACCATACTGCTGCCAAAGCAAATTATTTCTTACCATAGACTTCTCAAATGTACATTAGCATTTGTGCTTAAACGTATATCACTGATGTCGGAAGAAAACCTTGTATCTCCAAAATGAGAACTTTACAGGAGAAGGAAAAACTACTTTTAATGTAAGTCAATGGAACAGGAGTTTTTTTCCAAGTCATTTTGGGCTGTTTCTTTTGTTTCATTCATCATGAAATTTACACACAATGTAAAGATCTACAGGTATTTTCAAATTATGTCAAAAAACTGAAAAACAACAAGGTTTTCTTCTGACAACAGCGATACACTGTTTGGTTTACATTCACATGTACAAAGTCAAAAGACATCACGTGTAAATATGAATGCAATATATATAAAAGAACAAAAACATAACTGGCTGGACACTCGTTTCCTCTCACTTTATATGATACTGTACAAAAGTCTGAGACCACCCTTTTATTTATGTAATTCCTGGTCCAAATGGCCATTAAGTATATATTCTGCACTTTTTGGTCTGCATCTAAAACGGCTTCTTGGTATAAAGTTCAAGAAAAGTTCTTGAAGTTCAAGAATGTGCAAGACCTGGTAGACACCAAAACTTTTCTCTTTGAAACAGATAAAGAAACTGTACAAAGATGAAACCATACTGGACACTATGGAGAGGAATTTGTGCCAAATTGAAATGCAATCATTAATGCATTACTTTTCCACAGTGGCATGCAGAATATGTCAAAATGAGGAAGAAAACCTCTATGATAGTTTACATATTGCTTGATGTCTTTACTGAAACAGTGCATGCATTTGCATTTAAAAACAATCAACAACAATGGAATTCATGTCACAACTGAATACAACCCACTTTAATGTAATGAAGCCACAACTATTGCTTTTCACGGTGCAGCACTTGCAACAATGTTGAATCAGCATAATTGAGCTTTTACTTCACATTTTGACACATTCACAATTCGTGCATGTTACTGTTCAAATGCAATGCCATGTGTTCAATGGGTCATTCTACAGAAATGTCCATATTTGTGCCCCTAATGTTTACAGATATATTACATGTGAAAAACATGTTAGGTTTACAACATTATTTTAAGAATTACACCTTCTTGAGCCTTAATTTAGCAATATTGGTTGTTAAATCCCCTGGAGTCATGTCACTGGTGTTATCGCGTAACATAAGAATCTGATCTATGAAGAAAAGCACATGGTAAGTCCATTGTGTCTTTCAGTTTTCAGAAGTTTTCTCATTTAGCTCATGATTTCATATGAAGCTTTTAGCTGACGTCACTGATGTGATCTACTTTATTCTTAGGCAACTGTGAAAAAATAGAATACAAGTGGACTAAATGACATTTTAGTGGATATTCCATTATTGACAACATGTGGTTTGATGCTCTGTAGCAGCCACTTGGTAAAAAAAACATTTTCATTAAAATTGTCACTGGTGTTACCTTTCTGATGTGGAACACCAATGAGGATTGGTAACAGTAGTGGCATTTGGGGATAGACAGAAGGACCTTTCTGTAGAAGGACCCCATTGCATTTCGCGGTTTTGGTTGCATTTCAATGAGGAAAATACGTTTGAAGTCCAAAACAAGGTCAAGCGACTTGAAAACAACATAATGGAGGTTTTACTTGTCATTTGGCAATTATTCCACATCACACTATGGAAAACTAATGTCATGTCTGCATTGCATTTCAGTTTTCACTGTTAGGACTGCATTTCAATGAGGAAAATCTGTTGAAAGCAGTATAGCCGTGAACTCATTACATTTTAAAGTAGATTGTACTAAATTGCATGAATTCAGCATTTTGTTTTACTGCAAATCCTCATGAATTGTTTTCATGAAAGAGGCCAAGAGACGTGAAAACAACGCAACAGAGGGCTTATTTTTCATTCTGGCACATACTGTGCATGATACTATGGAAACAATATCATGTCTGCACCATATGTCATGTTTTTCCTTTGTAGTGATTGCTTCTTAATATGGGACGAATTTCTCTGCATAGGACACAATAAACACTAGAACATTCTTCACACTGAAAAATTAATAACTTAATACTGTATTTTGTATGGTTTGACCATGGTTAACAGTATGTACTGTATACCACTGCTGTCAGAAGAAAACCTTGTATCTCCATTTTTTTTTCAGTTTTTGACAGAATTTGAAAGTACCCGTTGCTCTTTATATTGTATGTAAATTTCATGATGAATGGACCAAAAGAAATGGCACAAAATGACTTGGGGGGCGGGGTGGGGGTCTGGATCCATTGACTTACATTAAAAGTAAAATAGGTTTTTTTTGTTTCTTCTGTAAAGTGATCATTTCAGAGATACAAGGTTTTCTTCCAACAGCGATATCTTATTATAAGCAGTCAAAAATGTGCTTAGTGTAGCCTGGCCCATTTCGAAGGGACTATGAAAGCTCAATGATAAATGTGTATTCATAACACAGTCATCATATCTGCATGAATTTCCACTAATGACCAAATATTTCACCAATTTTTCCCACCAGTGCTTTTGTGTGTGTGAAAAAAAGACACTTAAATGTTATTAATATATTTCAAATATATATTGAAATTTCCTTGTGTAGAAACAGTCTGTCCACAGTTAATCGCAATAAATCTCAACCAAATACTGTAGGGGACTGAAATCTGTTTAAACAAAGTCATACACCACAGATTTGGCAGGATAATCACAAAAGGATATGCTCTCTTCTTTATAATATCAGTGATAATACCACTTTTGGAATGGATATAAAGTTTAAAAGTCTCTAGTAAGGATGTATTTCCAGTTAAATCACGGACTGTTCTCAGATGCAGTGTGGATGCGAGTTCATGCACAATGTCTAATTCACACCACATTTCATGACATCATGACTCCATCAAATACGACCAAACCCTAAAACGTTCAGGTCCGAGCTTTAATTTGGCACAGTTATGTGTAGCAGTAGCATAGTTTTGCACCCACACCAATAGTGTCCATCTAAAGAAGGACAGGGAACTGGCTGACCCAGTGAACAACCTGGTCAATCACATTAAACGCTTCATGAATGCCACACAGTATGTGTGGCAGCACTGTGGTTCAAAAGTTTGGAATCATTTGCCGTGTTATTTTATATAACAACTAATTCAGTGTGGATTTAAATACTACAAACCATCTGCCAAAAGGTATTCTATTAGCCTTGAGACTTGATCTCCAGTTGAAAGGTGATTGTGGATATTAACGCTATTAAAACCTAATGCTATAATTGTTCCATTGTGGAAATCGTAACAGTTTTTTAGTGAAGCAGCTGTTATTCATGGGTTTGCTAGAAATTGTTGAAATATCCTAACATTTTGCAGAAATAATTGACTGAAACAGACTGACAAATTTCACATTCATTCATATAATGTGCTTCCTCCAATAGATGAACCTGCTATGAGAATGTACTAACATGGACTTTCAGTTAATATTTTTGCTCAGTTCAAAGGGGATATATATATATATATATATATATATATATATATATATATATATATATATATAAAGTTTACTAATGTTAACATTAACATTAATGCTACTGGTGTAGCTTCACATACTGCAAGCAGAAGTCCCTCATTCATAGGATTGCTTGAAATGTCAGAATACTACATAAAAACAAGATGTAGCACAATGAATTGACAAACAGCCTGAAAAACACCTAATTTCACATTCAGAGATAAAACTTGCATCCGATGGATGAACCTGCTGTGGGAATGTACCATGATGAATCTACAAAAATTTGCATTTAAGCTCAGTTCAGTCCTTACAAACTATTATGCAAAAGGTACTGAATTACTAAATTTGGTAACACTTTATTTGAAGGCTACTTACATAAGGGCTTCATGACGCATTCATAAGCACTGAATAATGTGTTTATGAAGCACTACTTGAACATTTATTAAGTGCTTATGTTGGTTCTCGCAACCTGACCTAAGATGTTTTATGAAATAAATGATATTGTACTGACATAATAAAACATATTTATAGCACTAAACACATTTAAAACACTATACCTAACTATTTATGTCAGCATTCTTAAGACGACATTGTATTAATATCAGGTGAAATATGCCTGGAAACTACGCCCTCTTCCCTCCATGGCATGGATAAGATGATTGATGCAATTATGTATAGTGTTTTAAATGTTTACAATGTCATTTATTTCATAAAACATCTTATGTCAGGTTGCGAGAACCGACATAAGCACTTAATAAATGTTCAAGTAGTGCTTCATAAACACATTATTCAGTGCTTATGAATGTGTTATGAAGGTAGCCTTCAAATAAAGTGTTACCCTAAATTTTGATTTACTACCCAGTATTACAGGAATTTCAAGTTACTAAATCATACATTTACTTGGAAAAAAGTGTGGTACCACTGACTTACATTAAAAGTGAAGGTGAAGTTTTTGACTTTCTGGCTTTGACAGAGACCTGGATCACTCCAGAGAACTCTGCTACCCCTGCTGCTCTCTCTTCAGCTTTCTCTTTTTCACATTCTGCCCGCCGGATTGGAAAAGGTGGAGGCACGGGTCTGCTTCTGTCTAAACACTGGCGCTTCACACCACTTTCTTTTCCACAGCTTGTTATCTCTACTTTTGAATTTCATGCTGTCACTGTGTACTTTCCAAGCAAATTTCACATTCTTGTTGTTTATCGCCCCCCTTCTGCACTAGGTCACTTTATTGAGGAGCTGGACACTCTCCTGAGCCTCTTTCCAGTTGGTGAGACTCCACTCATCCTACTTGGTGACTTCAATTTGCCGTTAGACAAGTTACAGTCATCCTGCCTCCTTCCTTTGCTGTCTTCCTTCGACCTGACCCTCAACCAGTCACCTCCCACACATAGAGCTGGCAATGTCCTTGACTTGGTCTTCACCAGACCCACGTCTGCAAAGGATCTTGTGGTAACTCCACTAACCTGTTCGGATCACTACTTTCTCTCATTCTCCCTCTCTCTCCCAACTTTCCCTACTTCATCACACACCACCACAACACGTCGCAACCTGCATTCCATCTCTCCCTCAAACCTCGCCTCTTGTATCACCTCAACTCTGCCATCCCCCGAGTCCTTCTCTTCCCTCTCAGTGGAATCGGCCACAGATACACTTCTGTCCTCCATATCATCTTCTCTTGATCATCTATATCCTGTCTCTTCCAGACCGTTAAGATCATCTCCACCTGCTCCCTGGCTGACTGAGGCTCTACGTAGCAACCGACGGGCTCTCAGACTGGCTGAGAAACGATGGAAGAAGTCAAGACTCACTGCTGACCTTCTTTCCTATCAAACTCTTCTGTCCAAGTTTTCTAAAGAGGTGACTGCTGCGAAGTCTTCTTTCTACAGAGAGAAGCTTGAGGCATCTGCAGCAGATCCACGTAAACTTTTTAGCATCTTTTCTTCCCTCCTTAACCCTCCCCCTCCTCCTTCTCCCATCTCTCTTACTGCTAATGACTTTCTTTAAGGAAAAGGTAAATAAGATCTGTGACTCCTATTCTCTGACTCCAACCACTGTATGCCACCACTCACTCTCTCCTAAAACTCTTACCTGCTTTTCTTCTCTTTCAAATGAGGAAGTACATCAACTACTAACATCTTGTAACCCTACCACCTGTCCTCTGGATCCCATCCCATCTACACTGCCCCAGTCTATCTCTCATGAACTTCTTCCCTTCATTTCCTCCATCATCAACAGCTCCCTGTCATCTGGAATGGTTCCATCTTCTTTCAAGGCAGCTAGGGTGGTCCCCATCCTAAAGAAGCCAAGTCTCGATGGCACCGACATCAACAATTACCGACCGGTATCTCTCCTTTCCTTCCTTTCTAAAATTCTCGAACGTGCTGTTTACAACCAACTATCTGTCTTTCTCTCTGAAAACCAGCTACAGGACCCCAACCAATCTGGGTTCAAACGAGCCCACTCTACTGAAACTGCACTCATCGCAGTTTCAGAGAAACTCCATGCAGCAAGGTCAGCTGGACAGTCATCAATTCTGATTCTTCTCGACCTCTCTGCAGCCTTTGACACTGTCAATCACAAGATTCTTCTGTCTATCCTTTCTGGCCTTGGCATTTCAGGAACAGCATGGAAGTGGTTTGAGTCCTACCTAGAGGGGCGCTCCTACCAGGTAACATGGAGGGGCTCAACATCCACTCCATGCAACCTCTCCACTGGTGTTCCTCAAGGTTCAGTTCTGGGTCCTCTCCTATTTTCTCTCTATACCCGCTCACTCGGACATGTCATTTCTTCTCATGGCTTTTCATATCACTGCTATGCTGATGACATGTAGCAGCTCGCATCAGACATAAAACCCTGATGTTGGCCTACAAAGCCAAAAATGGTCCAGCTCCTTCCTACTTGAGATCAATGGTGAAAGCTAGATCCGTACCCAGAGACCTTCGTGCTTCAAGTACGGCTCGACTTGACCCACCATCTTGCAGATCACAAGGAAAACATGCCTCCAGACTGTTCTCTGTCCTGGCACCAAGGTGGTGGAATGAACTTCCCCTAAGTGTCCGAACAGCAGAATCACTTGCGGTCTTTAAACGACGTCTGAAGACCCATCTCTTTACACTACACTTATCTAATCACTAACACTGTCTATTAAAGATCTTCACCTCTTTTTGTTCATTGTATTTTATTACAAACTTTTTTTCAGCAGGTTTAGTGTTGTGTAGACTCTGTGTTGAGTTGTAGGTATTTTTCAACTTGTTGTATTTGTTTTAGGTCTCAATGCATAGATAACTTCAGGTAGCAATTTAGAGCAAAGCTATTTAAAATTATGCCGACCTTTATTAACATGAGATATTCTGAAGTAATGACAAGCACTTTTGTAAGTCGCTCTGGATAAGAGCGTCTGCTAAATGCCATAAATGTAAATGTAAAAGTTTTTTTCCTTCTCCTGTAAAGTCATAAGGTAGATATAAGTTATCTGCCATTGAGCATTGATCTCCAGTTCTAAAATATGATGAATTGTGGATATCAATTTTATTACAATGCAATTCTTAATTCTGGGCACATCTAATGTTTGCTATTTTTTATTTACAGCTCCCTAGTGTCCTTTGCAGATGACACTTTTTTTAGAATTTTTTTTATACATTTATCTGCAACCAAACTGTTTTTAAAAACTGATTCCAAACTTTTGAACAGTGATATATCTCAGGTAAGTTTGAGAAACATATTGAAAAACAACTACTGGTTTTACCTGTGAGGTTTTTTGTGGTCACTTGTGACATTTTGTCCCCAGAACATTCCAGACAAATGATGTTTAAAATACAGTACTCATGAATTAAATGGAATAAAAATGATTAAAAATAATGTACATTTCTTATGTAGTCAAGGCATCATAATGTTGTAATGGTGTTGAGAAATGCTCAATTTTAGAACTTCAATGTTGTGAAGTGTTTGAATCTGATAATAACGAAAAGCCATATAATCTGTGTGTTCTCATCTTCATTCCACAGATTTCCACTCAAAACTGGATGGCCAGTGTATGTGTGTGCGTGTTTAAAACATTTATTTGTAATGATTAATCAACATGAATGTTATGAAACAAATGCAAAGGTACACACTAGGTCCACTGATAAAAATCTGATTTAGTACCACTCTGTACTTTCCTTTTTTTTGTGCTTGGCTCTTTCTGCCTCAGTCATTTCAAACTCTCCAATCTGATTGGTCCCCATGTTAAGTGCCATTTTTGGCTACTTTAATTCCTGAGCTGTGAATTCTGGGTTAACATAAGAGAAACCCTGGAACTCGTCCTGGTCCAGGTTAACAAGCACTTCCTGGTCGGGAGGGGTCAGGACTGGAGGATGACGGGTGAAAAAACGGTCAAAGTTCTCTGCATCCCGACCGCACTGTGGAGAGGACGAGAGAAGAGAGGAGTGGGATGATGGGAGGATGGAGGCTTAAATAATAAGCAGTTTTAAAGAACTTACAACAAAAGTGTGATAAAATATGATAAAAACAACAGAGCAATCATGAAAAACCAACTGAAAAAGGGATTAAAACATTACAATATTCTTGGTAAATTACTCATGGACAGTGAAAGCTTTCCAGACAGGAATAACAGTTGTGGGTTGGATTATCAAGAAGAATCAAACATGCATGTAATCTTCTAATGTTTTAATCCCAGAAAATCCTCCAGTAGTCACATATTCTTCAACTGAAAACATGTGAATCAACAAATGTTGAGGAAAACATTTGTTTTATAAGATGTGGAAGGTATCCAAATTCATAAGCACGCTGGGTCAAGAGTTTGTGAGTGAGCTGCAGTGTTGGGGAGGCTGTTCCAAAACTGGATTAACTATAATATTTCTCACTGGAAATGCCTAAGCAGCAACAAAGGAGAGGGTAGATGTACCTTTATTACTTTTAGGGAGGCACTAGGAATCTCTGGGCCAAAAAACAACAAATAATAAGCACTTGCCGACACCAGTAATTGATGATTTTACTAGGGTTGCAATGAATCTACATTATCGATAATGTTGACCATGATAAATTGTTGGCAATGATTAATGTCATGGATTGATGTTGTTTCCATCAAAATTATTCTCCTGTGTCCTTGATAAAAGCAACATTTAGGAAATATGAATAAGAAGCTATTCTAGTTTTTATTAGAAAGAGTAATCTTTGTATTTTTAATTTGTTGAATGAAACATTATTGCCAGATGAATATCTATAGGTTTGCATTCCCCAACTATCAATTAACTCTTGATAGTCTAACAACTTATTAAAAATTTCTTAATTTGACTTAGACTTATTAAAAGTCATTTCTTGCAGCCCTAAGTTTTACTTGATGTGTGAGTGTGAATAATCTTTTTTTATTATTTTAAAGAGCCTTTACAGGTCTAGGAAGAAACCTGAAACTGGAATTGAACCTTAGCATTATGTGGAGGTCCCTTAAAACTGTTGGGGCCTTCAGATTCATCTCATTTAGAAAAAGTGGTTCTTCTTTGGCATCATTCAAAGAATGCTTTTTTAAAAGAATGGATTTGGGATGCAAGACTCATACAGGAATTGGCAGTGATTGGACTCTAGAAAAGCAGAATGTTTGGATGACACTGGGATGCTACTATTGCTAGGGGAATGTAGGACTTAGAGTTTTGCCCAAGGACTCCCTGGTAAAACAGTGGCTCAAACCTCTGATCTTGTTTGTTTGAGGGTCTGTGGTGTTATCCACTAGACTATCCACCTCAGTAGGAAGACAGAAATACCACCAGTGACCATATGTGCACCAGTGCACGTGTAAGCAAAAATAGGGTGGCAAGTTTCGGTTTTAATCTTCGCAAGCTGTAATTCCAATTTTGATCATAAATTTTTTATTTATAGACAAATAATATCATATAACCAGAACCACAGATATATCATGTGCCCCTGACTACTTTACCTTCTTTGCTTTCAAAGCTAACAACAGAGAAGCTTCCTCATCCGTCAAGGTGAAAATAGTAAGCCATGTGCCAGTTCATGCTGTGCAGGAGCAGCTGACCCATATAGAAATGGCAAGTTTGTCCTCTTAAATCTAAAAGTCTACACTAATAATAGAAAATCAGCTGCTCCCCAACACTGGAGAGATGTTTTTTTAGGTCAAACATGATCAAAACAACTTACCTCTGTGTCTTTGATTTCGGGAAATAATATGAGTATGACGGCATAGTTTAAGGGAATCATACATTTAAGAAGGAAGTGCCTTACTTGTACAGGACACTAGGTACATACCTCGAGTGCAAGGTAAAGAACATACAATACAAAAGATGAACCAAAAAACAAATGGATGAATCAAATAACATTGACTATATCCTAACAATGGCGCATAAAGGTCTGGGATATATTTAACACTAAGTGAACAGCTGGTTCTCGTAGTAAGTATGTTTGAAACGTCAAGACAATCAGCAGTTGCGAGTACCTACTGACGGAGAAGGGACAAACCACAAACTGGTAACAGGTCATTGTGTACTCACATAATGCATCGCAGCCTGACACACATGCAGCTGTGTAGCCGCAGACAGGTCACAGTGCCCAAGCTAACTCCCGTGTAGTACTCAAAGAGTCCTACCATGGGTAGGCAAGCATTGGAATTTGACCTTGGAGCAATGGAAGAAGGCCAACTGGTCCAGATTTCTTTTAAAACACATTGGCGGCTAGGCATGTGTGTGCTGTCTACCTGGGGAAGTGAGGGTACCAGGATGCACTCTGGGAAGAAGATAAGTCGAGGGAGAGAGGGTGCTGCTCTGGGTAATGTTCTGCTGGGAAACCCTGGGTCTGTGCATTCATGATGTAAATTTGACAGGTGCCATCATTGTATACCAAGTACACTCTTTGTTGCAAGGCTATTCACTGATGGTAGTGGCGTGTCTGAGCAAGATATTGCTTTCTACCACACTGCACACATTGTTTGGGAATGGTTTGAAGAGCATGGTGAACAGCTGTAGGTGTTGCCTTGGCCACCAAATTCCCCAGATCTCTATCTGATCAAGCGTCCGTGGGATGTATTGGAACAAGTCAGATCTGCAGCAGGTTAAACTCACAACTTACAGGACTTAAAAGATCTGCTGCTAACATCTTGGTGCCAAATACCATCAGGCACTTTAAGTGTCCATGCCTCAGTGGGTTGGAGCCGCAGCACACGGAGGACCTACAGCTTTTTTAGTTTTGGCTCAGTGGTAAATATTTAGCATTAGTGCCTTTGAGATGAAATCAAGCCTTACCGAAGAATCACTGTGCTGTACTCAGACTAGCATTATTAGCCTTATACATCTGAACAAATTACAACTAGAAATAGTAAATTCACACCGAATTAATCGTTTGATATATTGTCATAATAAAAATGTTCATATTAACCACACAGGTGGGGGTGACAAATGAAAAGAAAATATTCAAATATATCGAGAAACATACTTTTAAAGACATATACTGTCAACCTGATGCCTTTTCTATGTTCCTAATATAGGATAACCAATACAAATGTCCATATAAACCACATATGAGCAAATATGAATAGTTCTCATTGAAAGGACAGTAAGCCTGTCAGTATCTGAATAGACTAACCAAAATGCAGGGATTGTGGTTGTAACGGTTTGGCTTGCAAACTGCCTATGCAAAGCAGAGGATTACTTACGGCCCTCACATGATGCTCTGTGTCAGAGTTTGTGAAATGTACTGTGGGGCATTTACACCCTTCTTTTGAATTATGTGGCCGTTCTTTTCAGGGCCGTTTGTGTGGTTCTAGGTACCCAAAAGGGTCATTGTTCATTTTCATGGCTTTGTTACTTTGCCTTTAAGCTTGGACACTGAACAAACTATTAAGTTCAGACTTAAATCCTCAGGGACCTCGGGGAAAAAGTAAAATTGAGCCCCTTCTTTTGGATATGTGGATCCTGCGAGGATACATTTGCTTCCCAACAGCCAAGAACAGCATAACCTTTGTTCTGACCACAACTTCCACTCCAAAAACTCTTATGTGGACTGGGTGCAGTGGCATCTCATCACTTCAGCTTAAAAGCTTAATGACCCCCTGGTCAATGGACGGGTTGTTGTTTTTTTTTTTTCGATCAACTAATTTTTAGTCTCCAGTTCAGTCATGCACAGATCCACCTGCTAGATATATCTCCCAAATCATAGGATAATACCAACGGGGAGGGTGAACGCTAGCTGTGCTTCCTGTGAAATGCACCGCCATTTCTGCAACATCAACAGCTCAATATGCTAAGAGGAGAATGCTAACAGCAAATCCCAAGTGGTTGGTTAGTGTAGTGGGTAACACCTCTGCCTTCTACACTGTAGACTGGGGTTCAATCCCCACCTGGGCAAACACCCTACACTATACCAATAAGGGTCCTTGGGCAAGACTCCTAACACCGCCTTCGCCTACCTGTGTAACAATAATCAAATTGTAAGTTGCTCTGGATAAGAGCGTCTGCCAAATACCATAAATGTAAATCACATTATGGGTAGTACTGCACTCAAGGATCCTGAAGGAGGCCAGTTATGCCCACCCAGAGAAAGCAGAACCAATTATGTTGTATCTGAGTCCTTGTCTCAGGTGGCTATAACATTACTGGGAACTGAACTCTGATTTCCTGCTGATAAGGCTTAAAATGTGGTGTTGTACCCACAGTGCATGGGGCTTGGCATAATATGCTTATTTCAAGTGGGAGGTCCTAAAGCTGGTCTTACACCAACTTTATCCCTTTTGACAAATTTTCACAATCTGAAAATTTCTGTCATTGTATTTTCATTCAAACTTTGCTGGACGTTTTTATATAACAATTGGTTTTGGTATCATGTTTACTGATTAGTGACACTACTGGACTGGTGGACAGCAACGCTACTGTTGTGAGACTTTGTCTGCTAACTTGTCCCGTAGTTTGAGATATCGACACTACTCCAACTCAGGAATGTTCTGTCTGATTTTAAATGGTGTGCTTGTACACAGCTTTTTTGATCATTATTAAATTGTGATTTTTTTCCCTATAGGAAAGAAGAGGACCAAAAGTTTGTTCATGATTATACAAGCCCACTAACAACACCGTATTAGCCATTTTGGGTGCTGACGACATAGCAACCCTATAACAAAGCGATACCGTAGCAACAACCTAGCAACACCCTAGCAACCACTTGGGATGCTATAGCAGCCACCTAGCAACCACTTGGGATACCTTAGCATCCACCTACAATACCATAGTAACCATATGGGAGGAACCTAACAACCATCCAGCTACTGCTTAAGCTGCATAATCACTTGCACTTTTCTAGTTTGCACTGTGTTCCCTGGGACTTGCCACATACTATAATCTAGCATAAGATTTTCCTGATGTGCATTTCTTGATTTCAGTCTAAATAACACAGACCAATATGTAACCAGATGAAGGATTCCAAAGTATTTTCACTGTATCATCAGATGGACTATGGCAATATGCAGCACTGGATATTTAGTGATTTACTGATATTCAGTGCATACAGCTCAGCCTAGGCATACATTTATTTAAAGCACGTAATGATATTTTACCAGAATAAGTCCACTGCAGAAGAGCTGGCATGTGATTTGCCTGAACTTGCCTTGTGCTAAACCTCTCTGTCCACCCTATTCATCATTCCTGAAACGTAATACTGCATGACATGTTTCTGCTTCGGGGGGGATGGGGAAGCAGTTATTTAGAGGAAGTAGTGCATTTACTTCTTAGTTAGGTTCATGATTACTTCAAGCTCTTGTCAAAGATAGAAAAGAATAAAGGACATATTAAAAAACACACACAAGCACACAGACAAAGTCGAACAAATGCATACAGACAAGCCAGAAGGTAGACTAGTACTTACTGCTTTGGGTTTGAATGGTGGTTGAACCTCTTTGTTCTGCACTTTCTCCCAATCCATGTAACGGAAGAACGCGTGTTCCTTAATATCTCGCTCCCCCTCTGGACCGCAGCCCAAACGCTTCCCTGGGTGCTTGGTCATCAACTAAAAGACAAAAAAATAGCCGGTCAAATAGGGCAAGTGTGAGGGGCGTTATATGGTACATGGTAAATTTACAGTAATGTGATTACTTTTTCCTGTAATTAAGTACAATGCATTACAATTGTATTCAGAAGTTTGGTAAAATTATGTTATTTTGGTAAAAATAAATATACACTTCCTCTATAGAAAACAATTGCTGTTTATTCGCTGGATTTTAGATATTGGGAAAAAATTTAAACGTGAAATGTGGCCTGTGCAAAAGTTATGACGCATTTTATATTTACTTATTTTTTTCTAATGTATTAAACTCACCAAATAAATAGAAATTGTGTGCTAAAAATAAAGCCCTGTCATTTTAATCTGCATTGTCTGTAGTCTATAATAATCCCAAAATGAATTACCTCCTATACTTTGTCAAACTCTGTGCTCCTCCTGTCCTGAGCAGCACTTGTAAAGCTGAATTAGCCCACTTCAGTAGTCTAACGTTGTTTTATCTGGAAATAACTAGAATTTGTTTTTGTTGTTTGTTTGGATACTTTTAATTCTTAAAGCTGAAGTGAAAGTCTATTCTAGAATGCTTTGATCTATACTGTGTGAAGTAACTGGGGGAAATTATACAGATACTGTATCCCATACGAATCAGCCAGTTGAGTCACTTATAATTAACATTATCGGTCCTCCTCTAGTAACTAATCCAGCTTAAATAGGACTTTAATTTCATTTAAAAAAAAAACATGTAATCTGGGGTTCAAACTATCACATACAACAGTATAGTTACTGAGTTAATAAGAATTACATTACTGATGCTACTCAAATGTATCTAAAAGAGAACAATATTAATTACAGTTCAGAGAAAACAAATTTCCTCTATATAGATTATTTGTGAATGTCCTTGCTTGCAATTTCTATGTGTGTGTGTGTGTCATATATGAAAGCTAACTGCTTGACTTTTACTGTGAATTTGAGTGCACAGTGCAAGCAGGAAGTGCTAATAAACTTGACTAGCAAGTTTTGGCTAGTTTCGTCGATCAGCCCAAGGCAAAGGTAGTGAAAAGGCTTCTAGTTAGTGTTGTTTTGTGGGTATTTTGAAATAAATGACCAAAAGGACTTTTGAACTTTTAAATCAAAGTGTATCTGCTGAAAACCTACGCCCTTGCATATGGCCACTGCCTCTTTAGACATGGATTTAGGGTAGGACACATGGTGCTCCATGATGGATTGGAAAAGCTCATCTTCATCTTCACCATCAAATGGGGGCTATACAGATAAAAAAAAAAAAAAACAAATAACGCGGGCAATATTCTAAAGATAAGTACAAGGAAGCATTTATTTGGGAAAATTATACTGATGTCATGAATATACATGAATCATTCGTTACTGTATAGTACATATATATATATATATATAATATTTACATTGTTTTAGCATTCAGCATTACCTGTCCCGCTAACATTTCATACAGTAGAACTCCATAGGCCCACCAGTCAACTGACTTCCCATAGGGCTGATAAGCAATAATCTGAAATAGAAAACAGTCAGAATTTCTCTCTTCTTCTGTCTCTCCCAGTGTCCCTATATTTTAAAAATGAAACATGGGATTTTTGTTGAAGGACCCATATAGTTCAATTGTATTATATTTGTGTGGTTTTGTGCACCAAAACCAGTCATAATTAATTTTCACATTACTATTTTTCGAACTCTCTTTATGCCTTAGAATTAAATAGGCTGTTTATGTTACTGTGCCTTTAAATGATCTCTGCTCTGATTGGCTGCCCTGTCTTATGCTTCATTCAAAAAGCAATTTGAGCTGAAACATTCCTTATAATTTCAGTGGGAATTGGGTGGGGCTAAATTGCCATAAGCCGAATAGGTGGATTTATGTAAATGAGCTGGTTATGGTGACGCCGCAGAAACAACTCATTCAAAATGAGCTGTTTCTGTAGTTTACTTCCCATGTATAGAATGTATGGTATGCTCTGAACCTTAAATAAAATTCAGTGTTTAAATATTGCTTCAAACTCTTTATTTAAGGTGTGGAAAATTAGCTTGTCCATGATATGGGCCCTTTACACAACACAATTTTGTTAATTAGCCCTGTTTTCAGTTGCTTACCTAGAATATCAGAACATTTCTGCCTTGAAAATCACTTGAAAACAAGCACCCATCCACCCACCTCAGGAGCAATGTAGTCTGGAGTTCCACAGAAGGTTTTTGTGGTGACGCCATCAAACATGTTCTCCTTGCACATGCCGAAGTCTGCGATCTTAATATGGCCCTCTGCGTCCAACATCACGTTATCCAACTTTAGATCTCTGCAGGCACAAACAGAAAGACTCCAGAGTGAGAGGCAGAGCTCAAGCTTTAACAGCATTATCATTAGCCTTCAAGAGTACACTGCTATGAGAAGCGCACCTAAAGAAGACTGGAAGGAAATTAGAAGGAAATCAGAATTAGATCCCACAATTCTGTTACAGACATGCATTTTATGTTAAACAACATAACATATAACTGTAAATATAAACGCCACCTAAAAGTCATACTTACAATTTCCCCTACCACTATTCCAAATGTAATGGATCAACCAAGGTATGTCTGGTGTGTGAAGTTTGCTACTTTAGTTTTGCACTGGAGCTACTGGTGTTTGACGCTGTATCATATGGGGACAGTCGTGGGCTGGAGGTTAGAGAACCAGCCTTGTGACCAGAAAGGTCCCTGGCTCAATCCATGAGCTGACGGTATGTGATTGAAGCGCCCTTGAGCAAGACACCTAACCCCCGACTGCTCCCAGGGCGCTGTGGATAGGGCTGCCCACCTCTCTGGGCAAGTGGGCTCACTACCCGCCAGTGTGTATGTGGTCTTTCACTGCATGGATGGGTTAAATTCAGAGGTGAAAATTTCCAGTTGTGGGACAAATAAGGGTCGCTTCATTTTAATATGCTCTCATGCATGAAAATGAACAAAAGCATACTGCATAGCTAAAAAACAGTAGCAGTCATCCGGAAACCTGAAATTTGTTTGTACCTTTATTTATTTTTATGGACATTTGGCATCTAATATACCTGTACAGTTGTATAAAAAAAAGTTGATTTGCTATTTGAAAATAAGTTACCACACACTATAAGGAGAATAAACTTAAATATGGCATTAAACTGTAATTTAATGGAAATGGAAAAAATATAAATGTGCCATCACTTTTGCCCCAATATTAACTTTAACAACTAAACAGTAATTGTGCAGTAAAATGTGCATACGTGTGTTCTCTGTAGAGCGTGCATGCGTGACTAGGGATGCCCAAACTTTTGTATATGACTGTATATTAGTACACTATTTATTCCATAGACTATTTGAAGGTTCTTCCGTAAAGAAAACGGTTCTATATAGAAACACAAACACTCAAAGAACCCTTTTTCCATAGTGTTAACACCGGCAGCTAAACTGTAACTGTGCAGTGAAATGTGCAGAAGTGTGTTCTCTATAGAGAATGTGTACGTGACTTTACAGATTTCATAGACTATAGTTGTGATATGGGTGCTTGAAAGCCTTGATTAGAAGCTCCCAGAATGTACTATATCAGTATCCATTCAAGAAAATGTTTCACCTGTAAATGATGCCTTTTGAATGGAGGAAAAACAGACCAATAGCAATCTCTGCAGCATAGAACCTGCAAACACAACAAATAGAGACAAACACTGTGATCATGTCAGTACATTTCTGGGGAAGTGGTTAGAAGAAGAAAAACAAAATGGAACTCCTAGCAACCACCTAGGAAACCTGGTAGACACCAAAACTGTCCCCATCAAATAAGTTCCACCCTGTATCCAGTAAGGTGCTCCAGGCCTTACTTAACTCTAACATAGTAATATAGCACTATTATGTGGTAGTTTATGGTTTTTGGATGCAGCTTTGGTCGTGACACACTTTAGTGTGTTTAGAGGTTGTTTAGGTCTCTGTTGTAGTTTTCTCTCAAGTCTGCATTCTGATTTTCCTGATGCTGTATAATGTAACTTAAATAAATGAGGAGAGGTCTCTGACTTTTGCACAGTATTTAGTGCAGATTTACACCACAGCGCCACTAGTGTTGAACATTCAAAACCGCCTTCTGCGTGTCTTCAAGATCGGTGGGTGCACTCACACAGCATGAGGCTCCTTAAACTTCCCCACTTGCTGTATCTGGTACATCAGGTCCCCTCCGTTAATGTACTCCATCACAAAATACAGACGGTCCTGCACCAACACACACACACACACAGGAAACGTGAGCAAGAAAATCAGTGACACTAGATACGGTAAATTAGGATGTGAATAAACCTGCAGATGGCATACTGTGAATGTGCGTGTACGTATGATTTGTTCTGTGACCTGAAAGCAGAAGTACTTCTTGGTATTTAAATAAAAGTGTGTAGGCGGGTGAGTGTGTGTGTGTGTGTGTGTGTGTGTGTGTGCGTGCGCATGTTGTGTACCATAGTCTGAAAGCAGGAGTGCAGCTGGGTGAGGAATGGAGGTTTTCCAGAAAGTGCGAGAACCCTCTTTTCCACCATTGTGCACTCTACGTCGTCATCCTGAATCACCACGTCCTTCTTCAGGATCTTCACCGCATACAGCTCATCTGTTCCTTTACGCTCTGCCAGCATCACCTACAGAGGCATAAAGACATTCCATACAAACCAATACAGTATCTAGTCACTGTTCTAGCAAAACCTTGTAACTTTACAGAAGAAGGAAAAACATTTCTTCACATTGATGTAAGAAGACTTTATTAAGACTTAATACAAGTCATTTTGGTCCAGTTCTATTAGCCTATTCAGGGATGTAGGAAGGTGTTCCAAGTTCAGTGGTGCTGAATTTTGGGAAGGTTATTGCAAAAATGTATTCTGGTACAGATTTCTGATTACATTTTAAAAATATAATATTTATCCTAATCCAAAACATTACTATAGTTAACGTAAAGTGGCTTTTCATTATTTTTGGGCTACTTGTCTTATTAAAACCATATCACATAAAGAATTCATCTTTAAAGAAAGCAAACCCAAAACCTGCAGTGTTTGATGAGATAAAAGGGTACAAGTGACATATCTACCAAGGCTATGCCAAGGGCATAGCAAGAATTTCCAGATAAGGTCAGCCAAGTAGCACCATGTCTCAGAGATCATCAGCTGCCAAACTAGCTTAGTACACTGTAGTTTCCATGCAACAGTTTTTTTTGCAGAATTTGAAAATATCAAAAAAAAAAAAAAAAAAAAAAAAAGCTGAGTGGAAAAAAGACTGAATGAAAAAGCCTGAAATTCGACAAACAGCCAAATCTTGCAAGGTTTACGCTAAGACAGGATGGAAAAGTTACAACAAGGATGATGGAAAAGGGCTTTTTTGATCAAATAAACAATGATGGATCAAGCTGTAAGTAAGAAACGACTGGCAACAGAGATGGAGATAATGAACGTTTGATGAATCATTTTGATGTTATACTTGATGAGACCCAATCATCAGGTCTGCTTGGATGTTGCTATGCCAACCACACTGACAATAAATGTCAATTGTGTTTTGCCTGCGAAAGTTCGCAAATCGAACAAAAGATGAAGAAAATAATCACTTTTTGCCATCTAAAAAATGGAGTTTGCTGTGTGAAAATGTCATTTTCATAGGCAAAGGTTTGAGCAACCAATTTGCGCCCGTGTTAATTTGCATGAAAGTTCTTAGTAGACACGCCACTATTAGCCACCCCCACCCACCCCTCTTAGTAAACCTGGTCATTTATTTATTTAACATTTGAAACACATTAAATCAAATATGTGCACTAAAATTTGCAGGAACTGCCACATCTTCCAGTTACCTGTAGATGACAAGTGAACCTAATTCGCTCAGAAAATCAAAAGATGAAACTGGATCAGGGTGTTTTTACACAGGATTGTAAATCCTGTTCAAGTTAGCAGGTGAGACTAGTTCCAAATAGCAAAGAGAATATTTATTACAATTGTGTATTACCTTGCCAAAGCTTCCTTTTCCAAGCACCATGACAAAGTTAAAATCGGAGAGTTTCACTCGATCCTGGTTGCCGTTGGCATCATATTTGGAGATATCGTTGGATGAGGAGCTGTCTGTATTCTTACTGCCTGGACCAATCCTGGCCCTCTGAAAAGCGAAAGAGAGAGTTGTTAAAAGGAAGGTAACACTAGGATGGGAAACAGGCAACATGTACTGTCCCCACACTGTATACTAAACACTATATGTTTACATTATACATTCTAAAAATCGTACATGCATACTATTTCAGACAATTTTTGAACTTGGTGTTGAGGGACTTTTCCTACGACGCAAAATGAAGCAGAAAGGGAAGAGCTACTCTCAAACGAAAATATTAGAAGTTTTCAATATTTGAATAGCCCACTGTAGACTGTTTGTAGACATTTACTTGCATTCAACTAATTAGCTATTAAATTCACCTTAATTTTCCCTTGCCCTTAACCTCAACACAAAACATAAACCTAACTCTATCTCTAGTCAAAACGTTAACCTCAACCCAAACCGAACCTTTACTTCAACCAGAAACCTACAGCAAAAACTCTCACTGGCCCAAACCCTACCCTTAACCTCAACCCAACCCTAACCCTGGCACAAAACCAATTCTAAACTCAACCCAAATCTAACTCTAACCCTGGTCCAAACCCTAACCTTAACCCAAATCCTGAACTTAACCCTGGCTCAAACTCTAACCCCTACCTCAACCCAAAACCTAAACCTACCTCTGAACTTGGACCAAACCCTAGCCCCTAACCTTAGCCTCAAGCCAAAATCTAAACCTACCTCTCAACTTGGACCAAACCCTAGCCCCTAACCTTAGCCTCAAGCCAAAATCTAAACCTACCTCTCAACTTGGACCAAACCCTAGCCCCTAACCTTAGCCTCAACCCAAAACCTAAACCTACCTCTCAACTTGGACCAAACCCTAGCCCCTAACCTTAGCCTCAACCCAAAACCTAAACCTACCTCTCAACTTGGACCAAACCCTAGCCCCTAACCTTAGCCTCAACCCAAAACCTAAACCTACCTCTCAACTTGGACCAAACCCTAGCCCCTAACCTTAGCCTCAAGCCAAAATCTAAACCTACCTCTCAACTTGGACCAAACCCTAGCCCCTAACCTTAGCCTCAAGCCAAAACCTAAACCTACCTCTCAACTTGGACCAAACCCTAGCCCCTAACCTTAGCCTCAACCCAAAACCTAAACCTACCTCTCAACTTGGACCAAACCCTAGCCCCTAACCTTAGCCTCAACCCAAAACCTAAACCTACCTCTCAACTTGGACCAAACCCTAGCCCCTAACCTTAGCCTCAAGCCAAAACCTAAACCTACCTCTCAACTTGGACCAAACCCTAGCCCCTAACCTTAGCCTCAAGCCAAAACCTAAACCTACCTCTCAACTTGGACCAAACCCTAGCCCCTAACCTTAGCCTCAAGCCAAAACCTAAACCTACCTCTCAACTTGGACCAAACCCTAGCCCCTAACCTTAGCCTCAAGCCAAAATCTAAACCTACCTCTCAACTTGGACCAAACCCTAGCCCCTAACCTTAGCCTCAACCCAAAACCTAAACCTACCTCTCAACTTGGACCAAACCCTGGCCCCTAACCTTAGCCTCAAGCCAAAACCTAAACCTACGTCTCAACTTGGACCAAACCCTAGCCCCTAACCTTAGCCTCAACCCAAAATCTAAACCTACCTCTCAACTTGGACCAAACCCTAGCCCCTAACCTTAGCCTCAAGCCAAAATCTAAATGTAATCCAGTCTCTGGCCCTAATCTTAAGATTAACCCAAACCTAACACTAAACATGGCCCGAACCCTGTTAACCTGAACTCTAACCCAAAGCCTAAACCCTAACACTGGTCTTTTTTTGGCTCATCTGCAAGACATTTGCCATAGGCCGATATTTTGAAAGTATTCATTCATCAACTTTATATAACGTAAAAATGCACTTAAAATGAAACACGAGATGGAAATTAACCTCAAATTTCTGCCGCAGTTCTTCACTGCCTTCCTCGCCATCTGGCTGAACTGGAACATTAAAATATTCTCCTTCTTCCTGTCCCAACAGCTTATACCTATAACACACACACAGTTTTGGTGCAGTTGATGTGACTCTCATGGGTCTCTGTACGACTTAAATGTGTCTTGCATCACTTTAAATGTCTCCTTAGCAGCTCTTACCAGCCACTGACCCCTTTTTTCTGAAGCTCAGAGATACCAAAAGAGAGAGAGCCCATGAAGTCGTTCCTGCTGGTCAGATCCCAGTCCCACACCTCCACGGACAGACGCCGGTCCTTATCTGATTCCCGCAGATTGCTATAAGAAACACATGCACACACACAAAATGACTGCAGAACGTGCAAATAAGCGCATTCAAACTGATGTGCATGAGGGGTTGGAAGTTCACAGACTTGTAGTTTTATTTTTCAACATACAAAGTGAAGGATTCGTTCCATGTGGGATTGAGGGAGCACTTGATGGTTTTGGTCTTCTGCTTGCTCTCACTCTTAGGGTCAGGAATCAGTTTGAGCTTCACGTATGGGTCTGACAGGCCATTAGGGTCCATGGGCACCAAATTCCGAGCCTCCTTGACTGGTACCAGAAAGGTAAAAAGATAACAAACAGAAAAAGAGAGATTCAAGGGTAAGTCATTTAAAAACATTGATAAATGGTGAATATTGATATATAATAATATTGTTGCATATCATATATATATTATATATATATATATATATTATATATATATATATATATATATATATATATATATATATATATATTTAGGTTGTTTTTCAGTTTTTGACATCATTTAAAAGTACCTGTTGTTCTTTACATTGTATGTAAATTTCAAAATACCTTGGCAAAAATTTTGGTTCCATTGACTTACATTAAAAGTAAAGTAGGTTTTTTCCCTTCTCCTGTAAAGTTACCATTTTAGAGATACAAGGTTTTCTTCCGACAACAGCGATATAAATATAAAAGGAAGCCAGGATGTTTGTGGTCTACGTATTGACCCAAAATGGTCAATATTTAATAAGTAGGTGGGTCATTTGCTTTAAACCGACTCAAAGCATTTCCATAAATATTTGACAGTTTGCAGATAATCAATATTCACATCATTTAGTGTATCACCTGGAGCTCTATATATGGTACAACACCAAATATATGAAGTGAATTTTTCTTTTTTTAAAGTTTATTAGATTTTAAAATCTGAATTCTCATGACTGCAATGCTTCCACATACCTGTTTCTCATTACTCATATCCGTATTTTTCCTTCCTTTGTATAACTTTTAACTGAAACTACTTAAATTTTCCTCAGTATGTGAACTGAAATGATAAAATGTTTTGCTAAGTAAAAAGAAAAACTTATAGTAATTAAATAAAGTAAATTAAAAGTTATAGTAATGGGAGAAAATTGTAAAACATAATTTGCAAAAATGTATATATTGTAATCAAATGCTTTAAAACACAGTCTGACAACAGTATGCAGATTGTGAAAAGAAAAATATAATAACGTTTATACCTATTACATAAAACTTTGTTGCAGTGATGACATCATGGTAATTTGGTCACTTACATGGAAAAAACAATCAATAAAATTTAAAGTCAATTGAATTATTCAGGGCTATTTTTTTCCTTATTCAACCACCCATCACTGCATATCCAAAAAGAGGGAAAACATTTCAGTCTTTTAAATTTTTCCAAGTTGGGTCCCAGTATTTGCCATGTTTGTGAGATATACCACATATATTTCCTAAGAAGGTGTATGAAGAGACCACAATGCATTGAACTACCAAACAGGCATGTGATTGGCATGCATTTGATTGACATGTGTGTGGGAGTGTGAGAGGAAAAGAGTGAAAGATGTGGGGCGATCGTTGGCTAATTGATCTCATGATGCATTTTTCAGAGGAGTCTGTTTCCACCCCAGGCTAGAACAGCTCTGTAAAGCACACTTTCATTTAGAACACATTGTTAGCTGCACAAATTTGCACATGCATGCAAGCCAAAGCCTTTAAATCACTGCTATTAACTTCTGAATTGAATTGATTTGATGCACTGCTGCAAAGTGTTTCTACCACTGTGAAAATTCTCCACGTAAATTAATGTCTGGACCACCTAAATTGCAACTGTAATTACAGTGTAGTCCATCTGTTTCTCTGATACTTTGTTAGCCCCCTTTTATCCTGTTCTTCACTGGTCAGGATCCCCATGGACCCTCACAGAGCAGGTACTATTTGGGTGGTGGATCATTCTCAGCAGTGCAGTAACACTGACGTGATGCTGGTGTGTTAGTGTGTGTAGCGCTGGTCTGAGTGGATCAGACACAGCAGTGCTGCTGGAGTTCTTAAACACTGTGTCCACTCACTGTCCACTCTATTAGACACTCCTACCTTGTCAGTCCACCTTGTAGATGTAAAGTCAGAGACAATAGCTCATCTGCTGCTGCATAGTTTGTGTTGGTCATCCTCTAGTCCTTCATCAGTGGTCACAGGACGCTGCCCACAGGACGCTGCTGGCTGGATGTTTTTGGTTGGTGGACTATTCTCAGTCCAGCAGTGACATTGAGGTGTTTAAAAACCCCAGCAGCACTGCTGTGTCTGATCCACGCAGACCAGCGCAACACACACTAACACACCACCACCACGTTTCCTAATAAGGAAATCAGATTGGCCTTCAGTTACTATTTATACAAGAAAATGATTTGCTTCACACCACAGTTCTACTTCAACTGAATTGTTAGCTCTTTATATTCTGGCGTCATTAATTAGTAAGACTGGCTGCATGTGCCATTGCTTTCTCACCTTTTAAGTATTATTGCAGGCAAGCTAAATTTATTGCTAATCAATTTCGTGTTTTTTTTACTTTTATAGATTTAAATTTACTATTTCTGCTAATATTAAAAATGCAAACCCAATTCTACGAAGGAACAGTTGGTAAATTGCAAATAAAGACAGAAAGCAGTGATTTGTAAAACTACTTTGCCCTATATTTGAAATCTAGCACCAAGACTAGACATTTAATATTTTATCTGGTCATTTTTTGTACATATACACTAATTCTGAGATTGATTCCTGCAACATGTTCCAAAAAATTTAGAACAAATGGCAGTTTAAGCCGTGAAAACAACTTAAACACCGTGGCTCACCACATCCAAAACTGCTGCAACTCTGTGCATAAAGTAAAAGGACACAAGTGAATGCCTGTGACATTTGACCCCTGTGACCCCTCAGACAGCACTGCCTTAAAAATCTGCATTCCTCTGTGATGGATATCACCACATTTTCTTAAAAATACTATAAAAAACTGTTGTCAATAAACCTCGTCTATCGCTGCATTCGCAGGTGCAAGTTAAGACAGTACTATGCCCAGTGGAAGTCATGCCAACGATGTCCAGAAATGCCGCCGACTTCTCTGAGCTAAAGCTCATCCGAAAGGGACAGATGCACAGTGGAAATGTATATTGTGGCCTGATCAATCAACATTTCAGAATATTTTTGGAAATAATGGGCGTTGTCATTTCTGGGCCAAAGAAGAAAACCATCCAGATTGTTACCAGCATAAAGTTCAAGAGCCAGAGTCTGTCATGGTATGGGGAGGGGTGGGTATTAGTGGATAATCTACATATCTGTGAAAGCACCATTAACATTAAAAGATATATACACATTGTGGGGCAACATATCGCTGTTGTTCGAAGAAAACCTTGTACCTCCATTTGACGTTTTTTAGTTTTGGACATAATTTGAATATATGTTACCTTTTATATTGTGTGTAAATTTCATGATGAATGGACTAAAAGAAATGACCCAAAATGATGTGGAAAAACATCTGGTTCCATTGACTTACACTAAATATAAAATGTGTTTTTACCGTCTCCCGTAAAGTTACCATTTTGGAGATACAAGGTTTTCTTCTGACAACAGCGATACGCTGCCTTATAGTCACCTTTTTTTTTTCAGGGATGTCCACGCTTATTTCGAATGACGACATCAAGCCACATTCTGCATGATACAAGCCCAAGGCTATGTAATCTGAGAGTGCAGGTGCTAGACTGGCTGGCCTGTGTCGCATTATTAAGCTAAAACATGACAACAAATGCTCTGTACAGTTCCACAGTTAAAGACTTGTACAGGAGAAGAATGGGAAAAAAACGTAAACCCCTGGTAAACCTGCTCCTGTCCCAACTTTCTTTGGAACATGTTGTAGGCATCAAATTTGGACTCATATATTTACAAAAAACAATAAAGTTCATAAGCGTAAAACATCAAATATTGTGTTTTGTACCATTTACAATGGAATACAGGTTGAACAAAATTTACTAATTCACTGCTTTCTGTTTTTAGTAGCGTTTCATGCACTGTCCTGACATTTCTGGAATTGGGTCAGTATAATGACCACTGTAATACTAGCTACGACTAACATGTTATAAAGACAACTCAGAAAAAATAAGCAAAATAAACCAAAAAGAACTAAGTGGCTCCATCTCAATACAATTTCATGACACTTCACTGTTTATTGACCTTGTTGTTTATCGAAGTTGAAGAATTGCAAGTGTTGAGAACTGACTTACGTTCATCCATAAAGCACTAAATGGCCATACTGATCAAAGTCTGCTGGGAAGGGCTTTAGGAAATAAAAGCTATAATACAATCAGTTTTGAGTGGCTGCTGGGGTTATTGGCCTAATACTGGCTCTAGGTTTAAGTGCACTTCCTCTAATTACTGCAGTCATGCACTTAAGCCCAAGCTGCTCTAGTTTTGCAAGTATATGGCACAGTCCTGTCTAGCCTTACACCCACCTCTGAATGCCAGCAATGGAATAAGCAAGTAATAGGAGTAGGAAATATATCAAAATATAATAACACAAAACATCTACATTGTATTACAACAGGACCATTTCTGGTGTTTTGCATGCTTGGCATATCTGGATTCAAACGGATTCAAAGACAACTTAAGGTTAAGTAACACTAAACAACTTTCAACCTTTATAACTTTTATGACCATGAAGTTTATAAATAACTACAATGTACTTGTCTTTATTTGTTAACTGTAGGGAGCGACTAAAGCACAAGCATGAAGTGGCCAAATTGGCTGATTACTTATCTTGTTTTCTAACTGTTGGTACTTAGTATCTCCCAAGTGACAACAGATGGGTTATTCTCACAAAACTAAAACCTTAATGTTTTCCTTTTTGGATATACAAACAATGATGCTTGGCTGAATATGATGCCTGTTTTTTTTCCCACAACATTTCTTTTGACAATCTGTACAATGTTGTCCAACAGTATTTTGTTGCATTACTCAAGCGCAAACACTAATTTTGCTGCAAACACATCACCTTCCCAGAAGCTATAAGGTCAGTGGGCAAAACATGGTACCACTGAGAATTAATTTGCTCTTCTAGTCTTTCTCAAAAAAGGACATGAACGGCAAACCAAGCAAAACCACAGTGATGGTTTAGCCTAATCAAATTAACACAGTATCAACCTGACCCTATATGTAGTCATCCAAGACATGTCAAGCAATCTTGGTTTATTTAGCTTATACGTGTTTGTATTTAATAGTATGTACAGTACACAACACAACACCACAACACAAACAAGTCTATCTGAGATCATTTCACAGTTTGAGGTGTGGGCATGCAGTTTGCACAATGCTAATTCATGGCTTTACTTGTTAACTAGGTTAGCCTTGTAAGCTCCAGGGCAAAGGAAGCAAAATTAAGTTTCCAAACATATCTTGGCTGACTGACTACGTAAGGTGGAAATTGGTGGGTAAGGCGGACATTGGGGAAATTTGGTCAAACAATAATCAAAATGCCACAATTCCACTAATTTTCCAAAATATCCGCATACATCCATATTTCCATATTTTCGGAGTGATTGTAGCACAAAAAAAAAAGGTTCATTTTCGACTCCAGTAGTGGTGAGGAGAACCAGGAGTTGCCATGTCAAAACACAAATACTGTATAACCACTTTATTTACTACCCAAAATGACCAGTGAATCTATCCAGGTTTTTATATATAATATTCAAAATGTAAAACAGTCAAGTTTTCTCAGAGGTCAATTCAGCCTTAAAAGGCCTTGGATGTACCTCTCCACCACTGATGGCCTGATCCTAAAACTATAATGAGATATTTTTTATTTCTTATTTATCAGGTAATGTGTTTGTTACCATTTAATGTGATCGCTTTCCCTAAGGGAGCCTTTAGAGGCCTTAAATTCTTCATCTGGTTCCCATCACCACCACTGTGAACAATTCTAATTAAGTAGAACACAGTATTTCATATCCAACCACTCTGAATGACTCTACATCTTAACCACTTCATTTAATCAACATTACAAACTAATTTGTATGTGTAATGTGGGTCACTCACTGGTTACGGTTAGAGCAATGTCTTTGATATCAGCGGTGATGTGCAGTCTTCCTCTCCTTTCTGTGTGATCAGTCCCACACAGGCTTGGAACGTTGGTCACACATCGCTTATGAATATTCATCATGCAGTCTGCGTAAACACATATTTTACATATGACGTTTCGCTCTGAATTACTCTCAAATACAATGTGATAAAGAAATCTGCAGCAAAAGATGCGAAAAACGTACAGTTTAATCTGAAACCCAAATATTTAATAAGTTTTAGGGCTGCATGATATACTGTTGCTAAATCATTACTGAAGATGCCTGTAAGATACAAATGAGCTTTTTTCATTTTTATTGTGCACTAATTAATTTGTTGGTATTTTGATGAGTTAAGGAGTTTACTTGATCCATCAAACATCAACAACAACCAAAAACATTTAGGAATATATTACCAAGCATATCACTGTTGCAATATGTAGCATTAAACCTTAATGTTGTATCATGCAGCTTCACTTAATGTACAGTACCGTTCAAAGGAATGTTTTCATTTGGTTTTATATTAAACACTTAAAGTATATGACACTCAGAAAAGCTTTCAAATAATTAGTAGGAAGCTGTAATTAAGATATAAATGTCTAGGATTATAATCAGAGCTGTAGAGGGTTCTAGCATAACGGAGAAAGCTGTAGAACATCAGGACTTATGCTATAAAAAAGGTGAACACCCAGAATGCCTCACAATTCATCAAAAAATGATGTTGGTTAATAGCATAATATAGAATTTTGAGTACATAGTTAAAAATCCTTGACATTCTGATTAAAAAAACTAAATCCAAGTTATTATTGTTTAAGAAATAAGAATTGTTACAACACAATTTGACAATTTGAGGCCGAATATGTGTTTCAATAAAAGAAATGAGGCTTTTAAAAATTCTCACCTTTTTGTATGAAGATTTTAACTTTAGTTGCTTTCAATTGAATTGTGGCTTAGAATTTTGAATATTTCTCATTTTATCTGTGATGCGTTTTCTTTGTTTTTAAAATTGTCCATTTAAATGAAAAAAAAAAAACAACAACAACAACAACAAGAGGTTTCACATATTTATATTTATTTCTATTTCTTTTTTTATTTATACTCTTCACAGACCTTATGCAAGCATTCCTTGCCATTACATGACATCAGCCACTAGAGGGCACTGTATGCAGGTTCAGCACTGGATGGCATTTGTGGCTTCAGTAATTGTATTTGTCAGTTCTCTGTGAGTGAATCTATTTTTATGTACTTACTGTCACATTTCATCCCCTGGTGTATAAGTCCATAGAGCAGAGATCCACAGTGGTCGCAGAACGTGGGACTGGAGTATGTGTGTACCTTAAATTTGTGTTTACTGCGGGGGTCCTGTAACACACACACACACACACACGGTTTGAATTTGTGTTCAGTCTGGCTTTTCTGTAAAACACTTATAGCAAACCAATTCAGATGAACACAGAAATATAGATACAATTCTAAAGAATGCTTCATATCAGCCGATTACTGTGCAATGCTTGCACTGATCGTGATGGAAGCTTAAAACTGATTAGAATAACATTCTTTTTTAAGTATGAAAATTTTCAGGCTAATTTCAAATGGAAAAGAAAAATATAAACAAAGAACAATAACAACAAAGAAAGGATTAATGTTTTGTTTTTATTGTCAATTTAGTTTTTAATATATAAGAAGTTCTATTTTTATTTTATTTCATATTTTTGTTTGTTTTTGTAGTTTCTTGTTTGAGCATTTTTATCTTTACTGATTGTGTTATCTTTATCATTTTCTTTTGCAAATGTTTATTATTAAATATTTGTATTATGCCATATTTTGCCATTTTATATGTATTGCTTTATAAGAACAATAATATGAAGCAGCATGAGAATGAGAAAAACAATCACTTAACAACAAAAAACATTTCTTATTGTCGATATTTTTTAATTACTGTATTGTATTTGTTAATTTACATTTGTTTTTTTTCTGAGCTTCTCTTTTTGCCCATATTATTGATTTTATTTGTTACATTTTTAGCACATTTTCTTCTATTTTATTTATTAATGTTTTCTGTTTTTCTCTCAAGCTGGATTTTATTTGCCTTTTTCCTTGGAAAGTACTTTCATCTATGACAACAGTTACACTAATTCATTTATGAAAAAATCATCATTGAATCATTGCAAGGTAAGAAAACCACAATCCTTGTGTGCGAAGAATCCATTACAGTCCTACGATCACTGTGTTAAATAAACACTATATCTCAATGAAGTATCTGGATGCCCCTCTAACTAGTGACTTCACCTACTTCAAGGTGCCCCCCATTGCTGACACTATATAAACTCAATGTATAACCTTTATAGAAAAGCATTGCTAATAAAACGGGATCCTCTGGAGCAGCTGCACATGAGCCTTATAGGAGGATTCCACTGATTTTCTAAAATAGCTATATAATTAAATGCTCCACTCCAAAGAAACCTGCAGAGGCAGAATTGTATGTAGTAACGATGGTAGGAACCAGACATCCAAAGCTCCCTCGCAGAAAATGATTATAAATGGTTCCAAATATCCTTCCTGATGTCCGAGACGCTGTTTTACAATACTTAGAACATTTTGGCCTAAAATCCATTCATGGTGGAGGGGTACATGGAAGGTGTTGTAAGGCAAAAAATAGTTCCCAAAGAAAACTTATTTTTCAAACTCATCAGTATAAGATATAAAACATTCAGAAGACACATGTAGGTTTCACTGGTGAAATGGCTATAATTGTGTTAACACTGCGGCCTCTGGTTCCCATCACCACCACTGTAAAGACAATGAGATGGTTAATCAAATGAGTTCACATCTCAACTATTGAATTATGAAGAAAGGGTGAAAACCGGGCGGAATTCCTTTTGGAAAAAGTTGGAAAGTTTTGGACACTTGCGCGATGATCAAAGTTCAACTATTCAGCCGTCTCAGTCATTAACTTCATTAACTCTGTTGACAAGTGTTCACTGAGCCTCTGACCTCCCAGATTCATCAAGTAAGAGGCAAAGTTCAACGGCTAACTCCTTCCTCCATCGGGAAAGGGAGCTGCGGTTACAGTCAGAGCTAGAATGTCCGAGAATAAGTGAGAGTGTCAGCGTTTCAGCAGTGATCATATGGACATCCAAAAGAGAGCTGCATGAAACCTGCTGTGAAAGTGCAACCAATCAGCATCTCATGCTTCACCGGTGACCTGTTGCCACACAGGAACTGTTAGGCCTACGCTGCTTATGCAAATGAGATACTGTAATTCTTTTATGAATTGTTTTGAGCCGAGCTCAGGCTTGTGTGACCAGATCCCTTCGCAACTGTGCATGTGTACATGTTTACAACAGCTCTGAGGACTGACACGATTGGCTGCCTGGCGCAGATAGAGCCGCACTCAGGAAGTGTCTTTTTTGTGAGCGCGCTCACATGTTGGAAGGAAGCTATGGTATAAATAGACTTTAGAGAAAAGAGTGAGAGAAGATGTCTCTCCCCGTGTGTGTGAGAGGGTGGGTGGGTATGTGTATGTATGCCCGTGTGTTGTTGGAATAGAGGAGCTACCACACAGTATGTATTAATCATACTGCAAGTATATAGTACAGTCATTGGAAAAGCCTCAGTCATATTACGTTTACAGAGGACAAACTTAAATATTATATTTGCGAATTCTATTTGTTTACAGAGTTTGTCAAACTGGGAAACAGAAAATATAACTTTTATATAACGCCATAACTTTTGCACAGGCCTCATATTATGTTTATATTTTTAACCCAAATATGTCAAATTCAGCAAATAAAATGTGGAGAAATCTGTAGAAGATTGACCATGCTAGATTAGACCAAGACTGCATATATATGTACTTTTTAAATGTTATTTAATCAGAAAATACATAATTAATAATAAATAATTAACCATTTACCTCAGCACAAAATGTTCTTTTATTCATTGATTTTACTTTATTGATCTACTTTTAGTAACTTTTGGTTAGGTTTAAGTATAGACACAGCAATATAATATAGATAGGATGACAGAAAATGCCTATAAAGGAATAAAAAGTGTGTGTATTAGGGAAGGACAGGGTTGGAATACAAGTATTGGGAAAATATATCCAGAATACACAAATTAAGAATTCATATTCAATCAAAGTTACAATTTGAGGAAGCTGTTTTCAGATTACAGTTACCTTTTATGTTGTAGGAGAACGGTATTAGGAGAACGGTATTAAGAGAACAATTTTATAATACTTATGAACAAAAAAAGAAATATATTATCTATGTCATTCTATGGAAATGCCCATTTTTGTGTCCCTAAAATTTACAGATATATTACACTTGATAAATGCTGAAACTGATATATTACACTGTTAAATGTTGAAAAAATGTTAGGTTTACAAGTGTTTTATATATACACACACACACACACACACACACACACACTGTACATATACACAATTCCAATGAAGTTGGGACGTTGTGTAAAACAAATAAAAACAGAATGCGATGATTTGCAAATCCTTTTCAACCTATATTCAATTGAATACACTACAAAGACAAGACATTTAATGTTCAAACAGATAAACTTTAGCACTAATTTTCACTAATGTTCCAAAGAAGTTAGTGCAGGCACAAGAAAAGACTGGGGAAGTTGAGGAATGCTCACAAAACACCTGTTTGGAACATTCCACAAGTGAACAGGTTAATTGGAAACAGGTGAGTGTCATGACAGGGCGAGTTTCACCACTTTGTTAACAACTGCTTGAGCAAATAGTCCAACAGTTTAAGAACAACGTTTCTCAATGTGCAACTGCAAGGAATTTAGGGATTTCATCATCTACAGTCCATAATATCATCAAAAGATTCAGAGAATCTGGAGAAATCTCTGCAGGTAAGCGGCGAGGCAGAAAACCAACATTGGATGCCCGTGACCTTCGATCCCTCAGGTGGCACTGCATTAAAAACCAACATCATTCTGTAATGGATATTCCCACATGGGCTCAGGAACACTTCAGAAAACCACTGTCAGTGAACACAGTTTGTCGCTCCATCTACAAGTGCAAGTTAAAACTCCACCATGCAAAGCGAAGCCACATATCAACAACATCCAGAAACAACGCCGGCTTCTCTGGGCCTGAGCTCATCTGAGATGGACTGACGCAAAGTGGAAAAGTGTCCTGTGGTCTGACGAGTCCACATTTCAAATTGTTTTGGAAATCATGGACGTCGTGTCCTCCAGGCCAAAGAGGAAAAGGACTGTCTGGATTGTTATCAGCGCAAAGTTCAAAAGCCAGCATCTCTGATGGTGTGGGGGGGTGTTAGTGCCCATGGCAGGGGTAACTTGCACGTCTGTGAAGGCATCATTAATGCTGAAAGGTACGTACAGGTTTTGGAGCAACATATGCTGCCATCCAAGCAACGTCTTTTTCAGGGACATCCTGCTTATTTCAGCAAGACAATGCCAAGCCACATTCTGCACATGTTACAACAGCGTGGCTTCATAGTAAAAGAGTGCGGGTACTAGACTGGCCTGCCTGCAGTCCAGACCTGTCTCCCTTGAAAATGTGAAGCGGAAAATATGACAATGGAGACCCCGACCCAAGCAAGAATGGGAAAGAATTCAACAATTAGTGTCCTCAGTTCCCAAACGCTTACTGAGTGCTGTTAAAAGGAAAGGTGATGTAACACAGTGGTAAACACGCCTCTGTCCCAACTTCTTTGGAAAGTGTTGCAGACATCAAATTCAAAATGAGTGAATATTTGCAAAAACAATAAAGTTTATCTGTTTGACCATTAAATATCTTGTCCTTATAGTGTATGCAATTGAATATAGATTGAAAAGGATTTGCAAATCATCGTATTCTGTTTTTATTTTTATTATATATATATATATATATATATATATATATATATATATATATATATATATATATAAAAAACAATGTGTTATTTTAACAAATATACCTTCTTGAGCGTCAATTTAGCAATATTGATTTTTAAATCAATTATCTAAAATTCCAAGCACCTCAGAAGCTCATGCCCACAGTCATGTGTAATGTCATGTGTAAATATGTCAGTGACATATTTTTAAGAAGAAAAAAAAAAAATTCTGCTATTTTAACTACAATAATCAATATATGACTATGAAATTTAATTAAATGACAAAGAAAACAAATGCCAAATAGATATTAAATATGTAATGAAAGTTGTGGTCGCCAGGAGTCGTGTCACTGGTGTTAGTGCATAACAAAACCTCTTATTTTAAAATAAGTCACACTGATGGCGGTATTGTCTTCCTCTTACCTGTTTTCTGAGGATCTAATCAAATTCTTCATGAAATGTATTAACAAAATATTTGCATGAAGAAAACAGTAATAGCGTAGAACAGTAAATGTATTCAGGATACATTACTTTTTATGTATTGTACCATGATTCATTTAGAACAGAATATTCAAAATTCAGCCATCAATACTTTTTCAAAGTATTTTGCCCAAACCTGTGCACAGGTTGACTGTTCTAGGTGTTGAATGAAATCACTCTTTGGGGATATACAGTCTAACACTTCAGAGAAATGCTATTAAGTTTTTAGAATTTAGAACCATGTCACTGTGTTTGCACACTGTGAAATTAGACCTCTGCATTTAACCCATCCATGCAGTGAAACACCCACATACATACACACTAGTGAACACACACACTAGGGGGCAGTGAGCACACTAGCCCGGAGCAGTGGGCAGCCCTATCCACGGCGCCTGGGGAGCAACTGGGGGTTAGGTGTCTTGCTCAAGGGCACTTCAGTTATGGACTGTCAGCCGAGGGGATCGAAGGTTAACTTTCCGGTCGCAGGGCTGGTTCCCCAACCTCCAGCCCCAAACTTGACAAACTAGCATGTTTGCACATTCATCCACTGAGGATACACAAAAATATTACATAGAACCCGCCGTCTACGGTTGCTGGTGAGTTATAGCATTAGCGTTATCTAATTAGCTCATCTGAAAGCTCCAAGCTTTATATGACACCAAAACCTACTGATTGAACAATTTCCTTTGGCTGTGAATAATAAAACTACCAAGTTCCTTATTTTCTGAGCTTTCTAGCACAGTTTTTGGACGTGTTCAATGAAAAGATATTTCTTTTTGTCAATGTATCGACACACTAGCACGTTAGCACATTTATCCACTGAGGAGAAAAGTTATGGCAAGTTGTAGTGTCAGCGCTAACTTATTAGCTCATCTAATCTCATTTACTTGAAGTTTTTTATCTGACATGAAAACCTACTGAATTAACCTGCAGTGACAAAGTTTTCTTTTGGCTATATTTCAATAATAAAACTGATAACACTCTTTTTCTTAGCCTTCTAGCGCTAGTGCTCCAGTATATGGCTACGTACTATGAAAATGTATGTGTATTGTCAATGTACCTCGACAAATTAGCATGTTAGCGCATTCGTCCACTGAGGAGACAGTTTAGGGTAAGTTGTAGTGTCAGCATTAGCTTCTCAGTTCACCTGACTTTGGTTACTGAATGTGTTATCTGAGACAAAACCTACTAAATGAACCTGCAGTGACAATTTTATTTTGGCTATTTTTTAATAATAAAACTGCTAAATTACCGACTTTCTTCGCCTTCTAGCGCTAGTGCTCCAGTATATGGCTACGTACTATGAAAATATATGTGCATTGTCAATTTACCTCAACAAACAAGCATGTTAGCACATTCGTCCACTGAGGAGGAAAGTAATGCTAAGCTGTCATGTCGGCGTTCGCTTATCAGTTCACCTGACTTGGGTTGCTTTTATCAGACATGAAAACCTACAGTGACATTAACTGACAGTCTTCCTTGGGCTATTTTTGAGTAAAAAAAACAAGATTTAGAATGTATACCTTCGTTTGCTGCTAAACTTTCAAGCTAAGTTACTAATTTTATTACCCCTGTTGCACCAGTGCAGGAGTTTATGGCTTTTAGCACAATACAGCTATTAGACTATTAGCTTATCAAGGAGCAACTTCCGTTACTCAAAGCTTTAACCAGTTTTCAAATGCAAATTGCTAAATTTTCCTTTGTGACTGTTTTTAGCCACCTGACACCAGAGCTAAGGCTTACTATGGCTGTGTATTATGAGTAGAAACTATGACGCGGTATATTATTTTGATTGTTTGGTTAACCGAATATCCGTTCACACTCAAACATCTAAATTAGTCCGATTACATATACGTAGTGGGTATGTATGGTTTGTTGCTTAGTCATGTGGGGATGGCATTTTTTTTATCTGTAGAGGAAGTGCATTGTACTATGAGGAAGGACAGAGAAAGAGAGAGCGAGAGAGCACGAGTGAGAGACAGACACAGACAGAGTGAGAGAAACGTAGACTTACGTCTGATGCAGGCCCCTTGTCTGCTCCTGGACAGGAGAAAGTGACGAACTCATGGCAGCGTTTGTGCACCACAAAACAGCACACTAAAGGAAGAAAAAGGAGTAGAACACATGAGCTTCGCATTTCAATGCACGTGGAACTCTGCAGCTAAGCACTGAGGACTATTCTTAGAATATAAAGAAAAAGAGCTGCGAATTTGTTCAACCCTCTTGGACAAGAAGCCTCGACATTTCCACAAAATTCTTGTCAGAGAACTTGGCTCGTTCACTGTAAAACACTGATTAGATATGTATTCTTCTATTTGCTCATGACCTTCAGGTTTCACATGCTCAGTCTGAGGCAGGGGTGTCAAACTCAACCACTAAAATGGCCATATTAATAAACCTCAGCAAATTCGCGGGCCAGCTTTCATTTTCACTTAACATTTTGCCAATTCAATATTTGTTTATACAAAATACACCAACACTGCAACTGCAAAAAGGGAATTAAATACTTCTTCCATAATAATCCTTATAAAAAAATTGTTTAAACTTGCCTGCTTGAACCAGACACCAGGCTTTTTTTTTTTTTTTTTTTTGTGTAACCGATGTCCCAAAGACTGTTTTGGGCCAAGGGGGTTGGAACACTGAAGTGCATACTGGGGACTGTATTGCACCTAATGGTGAAACAGACCAGTAAGAACAAAAAAATGAATAGAATTTCGCAGGCCGAACAGGACTGTGACATGAGCCTGGGGGCATTGTGTTTGACACATGGGGTCTAAAGAGCGTGAGGACCCAGTTTCAACCTTCTAAAGTGTCTATTTATTCAATTAGACCAATAGAAAAAAAAATGTCAAACACCATTAAGGTGCTAGTCTATCAATGCAAGCCTATAAAGTACATGTAGTTTATATAGCACTACAAAAAATCCCAACTTGTATATTGTATTAGCTGCATTATTTGAACCCTGCAGCTGCGTGAACATTTCATGATGGATGGACCAGAAAAGCTCCAAAGTGATCTCCTGACATTAACTCATGTTTTGCCTTCACATGCAAACTGACCATTTCGAAGACACATTTTTGAGGCCACGACATGCACAGCAAGTACTTTTTGACGTCTGCAAAAAACCTGCTCTCGACCAGGTGCTCAGACGAGTAAAACCTTCTGCTTTACTTTCTGTACTTTCCAAATGTAACATGAGAGAGTTTGAGGTGGGGCTGCTGAAAAGCTGCTTGAAGAACAACAACAGCTTTCATTACAAATGATGGTCATTGACTCTAGTGTAATCATTGCATGTTATTATGTTCTAGCACCATTTAAACGTACAATTCTACACACTGTACTTTTAACCTCAGGACAAAAAGTCGGTGCTACAATTATTGCGAAATAAACAGGAAGTGAGTAGCATTTTGCAAAGCAACAATGTGATTGCATCATTGAGGGTCTTTCTCGAGACTTCTTTATTTTTTCTTTTCTTATGAAAGGACTGATGTCAAATATAGGCAGCTTTAGACGGAAATGTGGTGGAGCAGCGGAATGAAGCACTTCAGATGGTTTAAAGTTGAGATGGGAGGCAATTTATAGCAAAAAAAGTGGGCAATATAGCAAAAACATACCACATGAACGGTGGGAGACCTTCAAGGACTAATAATCTGTCATACAGTTTTACAATAGAGTTATTATGCTGGTTATGATTAAATGGGCTTTGTAGTATTACAATAAAAAGATCTGGTTGGAAGCAAGGTCTCCCACTGGTTAGGACTTCAGGAGCTGGAGTGAAGGCCTTACACTATAATTTACATCCGGACATAAATGGCAGCACTAAATAATTCCCATTTATTAGCAGGACTAAAAATTCTCATTTTATTTCCAATGTGATCCCCAATAAAAAATGCGATAAATTTCATGAGAAAAAAGAAAAATACATCACTCCAAGTTTTCTAGATGTCCTTGAGAAGTCACTGATGGCAAATTAGCTGTAGTCTAACAAGGTTTCATTTATTCACTACAAATGAAAAAACGCTGGTGGCACCTTTTTGCTAGGGTACCCTATTGAGTCGCTGTACAACATCTGCATACAAGGTAAAATGCAGGTTTAATTAATGTTGCCAGCTTCAAATTAGACGTATGCAACGTAATTCACAAGCTTCAGATGTTCGTATTAAAATGGATAAAAAGAAGATGAACCTAAAAATAATCTAAAATGGATGCTTGACGATGTTTTCCTAATATATAACATGCTTCACGATATTTCTTTTTTTCCCCTGAGGTTTGTGAACAAGTGGGAATGGACAAAATGGACAAGCAAGCTAGGAGTACATTTATTATGTGCAAACATAAATTCTTTAATAAGAAATGACAATAAAGAAATCAAACATTTGGTAAATTAAAACATGACCGTATAATTGCCTGATATCCAGTCAGCTAGTTGCTGTACATTTGTTCTTTTTTAGTTTTCAGGGAAGATTTTATTCAAACAGTAGTGGTTCAAGGTGAGTGGGCAGGGCTAAACTGCTGTAGGGTTAGGCAAATATATCATCATTGTTGGGACGAAACCTCACATCTGTTGTTTTATATAACTTGAGAATATTAAATGCCCTTAACACTGCAAACGTCACGATGAATGGACCGGTAGAAACTGTTCAAAGCTACTTGGGAAAAAATATTTTTACATTAACATCCTTTACAAGTTATGAATGTTATTTCCTCCTGCTGACAAGTTATCATTTTGGACATATAAAGTTTTATTTTGAAATTGGATTAAAAATGAGCTGCTTATTAAATTTTGCAGCTTAGTAACCACACATGGACTGTATGGACTGTGGAGAGAATATGTTCTGAAAAGGTATTAATTTGCATTCAGTTTTTAAACTTATTATATTTTACTTTTTAAAAAGTGAGACCATTTTTGTTTTGGGGCCTTTGAGACCAAAGTTGTCAATAGGTACTCAGAAATACTGACAATAGGTACTCAGAAAACTGTCCTGTGATATTTGCATACAGTTCTGTGCCAAAGTTTGGGCACCCTGGTCAAATTCCATGTTTTGTTGATTTGTGTAAATAAGAGAACACAATTCTCTACAAAGAACACACTTTTCCACCCACTTTAATGTCCAATTACTGTTTACTTGCTGAATTTAACATAAAATGTGGCATATGCGAAAGTAATGGCACAATCTACTATTTAGATTTGGCTTAGATGTTTTCCAACATATTAAAATCTGGCAAATAAATAGACATTCCACACTAAAATATGCAGAAAAATGCCATTTTAAGCTCCCTGTAGGAGATGTGTTAACTTATTTTAACTCCTCACCCACTCGTAACTCTATAGGCCTGAGAATGAGCAACATTCATGGCTCGGAAAGACATGAAGACTGATTTAACTCTATAGGCCTTCAAATCCTAGGGAAACTCCTGCATTAATAATTCATCTTACTATTAAATATGCAGCATTGGACAAATTATTCATGACTTTGACAGCTTTACAGCGAGTGAGAAAATCTGGGAGTCTGTAAGCAAGTGTCTTTTGTGACAAATCTAACACATGCGTGTGCACACATGTTGGTTTCTCCCGAAGAGCCTGCAGGACCTGAGAGGCCAGGGGAGGAAAAGAAAAGAAAAGAAAAAAAAACACAGCAAGAAGCAAAGAATGTAGCTATAAACACACACACACACACACAAACGGTTTCCAGAAAGGTGAGTCACAGAGCTCAACATACACACATCACCTCAAGCTTTACATACACTAGGCGCAGTGTGCGGTCATTACTGTCATTTACATGCACAGAAAGAAGAGATTGGGCTGATAACAATCAGTGTATGAGTCTCTCTTACAAGTTACTGTACCATTTCTCTTTCGTTCTCTTTTTCCCTCTTTCCTTTCCCTCTTCTCTTTCTTTACTGTCTTCCAGAGAACCGTTCCAAGAGATTTCCACAGCAATCTGTCAGCTGTTGCCTAGCAACAAGGCCTAAGGGTTAAACAGGGTAGAACCACCCACTCCTCTAAATGACAAGTATAACATCCAGTCCCTCTCTCTCTCTCTCTCTCTCTCTCTCTCTCTCTCTCTCTCTCTCTCTCTCTTTCTCACATACACACACTGGCATGCACATTTTATGGCAATAAGCCACGCGTCTCCATCTCAAAGCACTTGTCATTAAAGACAAACTGTAATGCGAAGTACAAAATGTGCATGATTTACTTACTACTGTATAGCTGCACCTTGTAGTTCTACAGTTTCAGACTGTAGTCCATCTGTTTCTCAGCACATATAACACCTGTGATCCAGATCATCAGTCCACTGAATTCACGTATGGCATTAGTGTGTGTGGTGCTGGTGCGAATGGATTAGACACAGCAGTGGAGTTTTTAAGCCTTAAGTCTCCACTCACTTTCCACTCTATTAGACACTCCTACAAAGTTGGACCACCTTTTAAATGTAAAGTCAGAGACTGTAGCTCATCTGCTGCTGCACAGTGTGAACTGGTCTTCCTTTAGTCCTTTATCATTGGTCACAGGATGCCACTGCAGTGCTGAGAGCGATCCACCACCCAAATAATGCCAGCTCTGTGGGGGTCCTGACCATTGAAGAACAGTGAATAGAATGTAGAGAAACAGATGGACTAGTCTGTAACTGTAGAACTACAAAGTGCTCTTTTATGGTAAGTGGAGCTAATATAATGGACAATGAATGTAAATACAGGAAGATGTACTGAATAAAGTGACTGGCCGCTGCGCAGCTTTTGGAACTGGTTTGGTGAGCCTACCTTGCACTACAACAATAAAGGACAGCATGGCGACTGTATGGTAACAGAGTGCCTACATTGCTTAACCCATGCTAACAGCTCAAATATGCTAACTCATTTATGACATCGACATTTAACGGCGTAAGGAGGAAAGGCGAACCTAAAGTTAAAGCGTCTTTTTTGAATCTTCTGTTCCACCTTAAATTAAGCAGCAGTTACATGTTGCTGCAGCTCCATTTAAGGTGGAATGGGAAATTGGTAGTAGTTCAAGTAGCTGCTCAGTGCTGATTTTGAATGATTTGGGATGTTAATAGCTACTGATCTGCACCACTATTTGGTTGTAGAGATCAGATTCTGGGCTTTGGAGTTATTGAGCCATCTTAGTAAATCCTTCTGACTCATTTCAGCCAGAAGAGCACGTTATAAGGAAGCACAAGTTACGATTGTAAATGATCTTGTCGTACAGTTTTGTTCACCTAATGCAGACAATACACTTCTGTTTATATTCTTTTTTATTTTGTCTTCTAAGAACATGACTCGTGCCAGTTATTCATTCAACAAGCACTACTGTCTTTTTGGGATAGCAGTGAAAATTACAAAGTTAATAAGTGAGTAAGTTTTGGGAATTACCAAAGTTGGGAAGTTGGGAATTACCAAAAAATAAATACAACACAAAAATACATGTTCATCTTAGCATTTCTTTTCAAATCCTGCATCAAAAATGTATCACATACTGATGCAAAAACATAATAAAATTTGCATATATGTAAGCTGAGCAAATCTTCATCTTTTTCAATTAACTAATCAATTAAATTGTTCTATTTTTTTCTAGTCAAACTTTATACAATGCTGTTGATTCTGAGTATGAATATGCATTATTTTAGCTAAATTACTTACACTTGCAATATACTTCCTTAAAATACGGACAGTGAATATAGTGTCGAAGGCTGTGGTCACCAGCCCTGCTCCTGGAGATCTCCCATCCTGCGGAGTCCACTTCCACCAACTGGATCATGTGAACTATTGGCTGGAGCTCAATCTTGAAAGACCTCAGATCTCCAGGAGCAGGAATGAAAACCCCTGTTCTAAGGTGTCTCATAGTCAACAACACTATTCTTGTGTGCTGCTTTTTAAAATCAAGGCCAGTTTTAGAACAGATAACTGATTATATTTTTGTGTTCTGAATTACTAAACAGCTGCACAAAAGACTAGACTGATCAAAACTATAAAATGTACCGCAAGCCAGAACTACTGGAGGAACACAGAAGAGGGGAAAAAGGTTATAGTGGGGATGAGTAGTAACTATTCCCACTATATATTTGGAAAAAAATTGCAGTCAACTTAAATAACTGCAGTCAGCTCAAATAATTGCAAGCATCTGAAATAACTGTGATAAACTCTGTAACTGTGACCGGTCTACTTCTATCTACAACTGTTACACAACAAAAAGGCACTGTAAGAAAATGTTTACATATAAAGTTAAATCAAGATACATTTTTAAAAAGACATATTATAAAATTTAGACTTTTCTTGTTGGGTATTGTGATTTTTTATTAAAATGGCAGTAAAGCATAAAAATGTCTTGATAATAAATATTTTGTGGGAAAAAAAATGTATAAATCTTTTTTTCAAATGTTTCTGCATGAAAATTAGCCATTTCAGTTTTTTTCATAAATTGGACCTAAAAGTTCATCAGATTTTCACACAAGTACATAGAACCAAATTAAACAAATGAGACAAAAATATTAGACTTGCTCACTTAATTCACTGAAAATCTGTTTTAGATCAAATTTATGCAGAAATATATAGAAAATTCTAAAGGGTTTGCAAACTTTCAAGCACCTGTGTGTGTGTGTGTGTGTCTGTGTGTGTAAAAAATCTCTCTTCAGTACCTCCATTGTTTGATCCAAAAGAAAAAACATAGCACTTATAGAAGTTAGAAAACTGTAAAAAAAAAAAAGAAAAAGAAAAAAAAAAAAAGCATTTTTGATGTTTAACACAACTGTTGAACATTTCAACATTGCAGAACTTCATTCAAGCAGTGAGACACCAAAGGCAGGCCACATTTCACCCTTATTTACATACGTATACAGTAAATGAACCCATCAACAAACACCTAAGCCTCGCAGTAAAGGGAACGCTAATATTCAAATGGATGAAATCCAGTCTTAAAAGCTTCTTTGGCTTAGCAGTTCGGCTGTTTTCTGCTGTTTTCCTTTCATTTTCAGTGGTGTAACAACGTGCACACATTATGTTTACAGTAGGGGACAAACAAAGCGATTGCAAGTTTAGTGGCCTGAGCCAAGTATGCCAAGAATGTAGATAATGACTATTGACTATTATCATCCACATCAAAGGAGGCCCACTATGGAAGGTTGTTGTTTAAAATAAAAACTTGAAGTTTCCTCTCATATAGAAGAGAAATGTACATGTACAATGTATTTACCAAAAGTTGAAAATGTATGAAAATGACCAATTTTTTTTTCTTAATGTACATTAGTGTTTGGAATACATTTTAGAACGAAACAGTGTTTTTGAAATATATTTCACACGTGAGGAAATATATGCCCATTTCTTTTTGGTAACTGCAGTGGTGAAACTCAATCCAATCTACTGAGAAGTTAAAGATTAATTAAAAATTTCACACAAGCCGTTTGACTTTGATTACAGGCATGAGGTAGCTAATGCAGACAGAGAGGAATACCCTAGATGGAGAAAAGCCCTAAATGACTGCTCTGCTGCTCAAGGCTCATTTGAGTGCGTCTTACTGACTCTCTGTCACTCTGTATGATTGCTTTCCCCTGGAGAGGCCTACTGGTAGGAAAACAGTTGCAGCTAGAAGTGCATAGCCATGGGTCTATGAAGCTGCAGTGTTATATATAGCAGTTCTTGGTCCACGTCAAAGCTACAGTCAAGGTCGTAACCTTTGAGACCCAGGAGCTGGCCTTGAAAGATCTAGGCTGACACCAAAGGAAAAGACCTGTTTTTTTCAGTCCCCTTTCACACTGATGGATAAGAGGAGCTTTGAGGAAGTGAAGTATTGACCACCTAAGATACTACAGCAGTGGCCTAGCAACACCTTAGCAACCATCTGGATACCATAGCGATGACCTACAAACACCTTAGCTGCCATCTGGGGCACTATGACCTAGCAACACCCTAGCAACTACCTGGATAACATAGCGATGGTTACAAACACCTTAGCAACCACCTGGGATACTATGATCTAGCAACACTCTAGCAACTACCTGGGATACTAAAGCAATGACCTTGCAACATCTTAGCAACTACTTGGGATACAATGACCTAGCAACACCTTAGCAACCATCTATACACCATAGCGATGGCTTACAAACACCTTAGCAACCACTTGGAATTCTATGCCCTAGCAACACCCTAGCAAATACCTGGGATACTATAGCAATGGCTTAGCAACACCTTAGCAACTACCTGGGATACTATGACTTAGCAACACCTTAGCAACCACTTTTATACCATAGCGATGGCTTGCAAACACCTTAGCAACCACCTGGGATACTATGATCTAGCAACACCCTAGCAACTACCTGAGATACTACAGCAATGACCTTGCAACATCTTAGCAACTACTTGGGATACAATGACCTAGCAACACCTTAGCAACCATCTATACACCATAGCGATGGCCTACAAACACCTTAGCAACCACTTGGAATACTATGCCCTAGCAACACCTTAGCAAATACATGGGATACTATAGCCATGGCTTTGCAACACCTTAGCAACTATCTGGGATACTATAGCAAGGGCTTAGCAACACCTTAGCAACTACCTGGGATACTATGACTTAGCAACCACCGTTATACCATAGCAATGGCTTGCAAACACCTTAGCAACCACCGTGGATACTATGATCTAACACCCTGGCAACTACCTGAGATACTACAGCAATGGCTTAGCAACACCTTAGCAACTACCTGGGATACACTGCAACAGCCTGACAACACCTTAACAACCACCTGGTATTTTATTGCAATGGTTTTGTTGAGCTCTGTGAACAAACTTTACACTTATGTTTAATGTCTCAAGGAAAGACTGTTCCTAACTTGAGCTAATCCTAACATTCAAAAGAATCTTTTATTATTGTTCCTGACAGTACATTGTGCACCCTACATTGTGCAGAATAACTGAATAAGAAGAAACTAGTGCTTTGTTTTATATTATTCATCAATGACATATCATAGTTCTTACTCATAATACATAAACCTGGTAAAGTGGAGCTAGCATGCTTTATATATATATATATATATATATATATATATATATATATATATATATATATATATATATATATATATATACATATATATATATATAAAAGAAAAATTTAGCAGCAATGAGATCATTTATTATTCATAAATAGCCAAGGGACATCATTGCATGTTCCTGCTTGGATAATGGAGGCTGCCTTTTCAGATGAGTTTATGAGCTAATGCTAAGAACTAGCCGCTGCAGTGGTAGACTATGATGCTTCTACACTTTAGTTTTTTCTTTTCTCATTAGTGGATCATATTCAAGCATACTAGCTAGTTGAGGTGACACAGAGAACAGGGAAATATCTTCTCTGTTTTTGGCTCTAGCTAACGCAGGCTAGATAGGATAACCTCATTACAGCTGCACTACCTCTGCTTTCTTATTCACATCATTAACAGTGCATCCATGTCAGTGTGCTTACATCAAGGACCTCATATTTAGCAAGGTATAAAAGGTGCAAATACAAGCCTGCACCCGAAGTTTGCTTGTGTCTTTTAACCCATTCATTACTGAGTCATTACTTTTATATAATATATAATGTTTATACCTGTACCCTGTAGTTGACCACAGTCAGTATTTACTAGCTGAGTAAGATGAGGAGCCAATTCTTTTGGAAACTTATGGCATCATTGCTCAAGTACCTTGCTACACTTGCATACACATTGCAACACCTTAGCAACCGCCTGGACTAGCATAACATTGGCCTAGCAACACCTTAGTCATCACCTGAGAAACCAATACCAATGGCCTAGCAACATCTTTGCCACCACCTGGGATACCTTAGCAATGCCCTAGCAAAACCTTCGTAAGCATTTGGGATAACAAAGCAACAGCCTAGTAACACATTAGCAATCAGTAATCACCTGGAATACCATAGCAACAGCTTAGAACCATATTAGCAAGCACCTTGGCTGCCACAGCAATAGCATAATGACAATTTAACAACCACCAGGGATACCCCAGCAACAGCCTCACAGCACCTTAGCAACCACCAAAGAACCACTAAGTCATAACAACAACCTTGTAGCTAGAACTGAACGATTTGGGGAAAATCTCTAATTTTTCTGACCAATATTGTGATTGTGATTTAAATGCAGTTATATTGCATTTATTGATCTTCTGACCTTTTATGGCCAAGAACATCAGAATCTCCACTGGAAAATGCAGTGTTGTCTAATCTTATCCACAAATGGCCAGAGTAGGTGCAGCTTTTCATACCAAACAAGAAGAGCACACCTGATTCCCCTTGTTTAATCAGTTAGTCTCAGCCTTTAAACATCATGTGTGCTCGTGCTTTCCTGCAGCCACTCCAGCCCTTTGCAAGGTAACATTTGACACCCCTGTTCTAATGAATGATCCATTGTATTATGAGGGATGCTTATGTTATACTGTTGTACGACTGCTGATATTTGCTGCCACTGCTGTAGTTTCCAAAAACAGTTCTATCCACTAGAGCACTGGGCTATTCTGGGGCTGGAGCTTCGAATGTCCTTCCTCCCGACCACTGGCATGGTACACACGAACATCCCAAGCTGCTCCAGGCATTTGGCAATATGGCAGTTATACATGAAAATGAGCAGTAAAAAGCATTCCCAAAGAGAACTACTTAATGCTAGAAGTGTGAACTACAAGCTGTTGTATAGAAAACCACACATGTTGACTTGTCACAGTGTAAATGTATGAACTCTTTGAGCTTGGATATTGGATTTACATATGACTTGAATGTGGTAGCTTTACTGTAATCCTGTTTCAATGTATTATCTTCAGAGAACAACAGGATATCAGAAATTTGATGCTGCCCAGTCTTTTGGCAGTCAAATCCATTTCTCCTAGCTCTTTGATAAGGGGCCACTGTTACAATCATAGGATACTGAAATAATATTTGGCTTATATAGTATCTCTGCACAGAATATCTGCCCTCAAAAGATGACTATTTTAAGAATCCACAGTAGTCTACTGTTAAATTTGGCAGTTTCATTGTAAAATTCCAATTCTGAATAGCACAGCTATAGTTCTGAGAAGCAGAGGTCGACCAGTTCCTCCCCAAGTATGGGTTAGTCATGACTGTTGTACCAGTATGCCACAAATAAGCTCATATAATGTAAAATACAAAAATTTGATTGTTATCCTGTTTGGCTGAGTCGGGGATGTTTCAGTCAAGTTTCAAATGAAAATGAAACTGTAGCAGACCACTGATTGCCTCCTGCTGTCTAGACTGTAGTTCATTTTGTTTTTGAGGCAGCGGACATAAACGAATGGCTGGTCTTTTGGAGTTAGACATAGTCAAACAAAGAAGCCTGAGCCTGAGAATCTCGAAGCACAGAACAATATATGTGAACATGTCCAAATTGTGCTCAAAGTGTTAATATTTTGTGTAAGCACCATTATTATCTAGCATTGCCTTAACCCTTTTGGGCAAGGAATTCACCTGCTGTGCAGGTTGCTACTGGAATGACCTCACTGAGCTGGAATGTCAGACATCTTGCGCTGCTCCTCCTCCTTCTGCTTGAGGACGCCCCACAGGTGCTTAATTGGGTTTAGGTCTCGAGACATATCTGGCCAGTCCATCACCTTTACCTTCAGCAAGGCAGTTGTCATCTTGGATGTGTTTGGGGTCCTTATTGTGTTGGAAAACTGCCATGAGGCGCAGTTTCCGAAGGGAGGAGATCATGCTCTGCTTCAGAACGTCACAGTATATGAGCCAAACAAATACCCAAGACACATGTAATCCATATTGTTGGACTGCTTGTCTTCAGCAAACTGTTTCTGGGCTTTCTTGTGTGTCAGCTTCAGAAGAGGCTTCATTCTAATACAATGGCCATGCAGACTGATCTGATGCATTGTGGGCCGTACGATCTGAGCACTGACTGGCTGACTTCCCTCTTCTTCAACCTCTGCAGCAATGCTGGTAGCACTCATGCATCTATTTTTTAAGCCAACCTCTAGATATGAACACATGGACTTCTTTGGTTGACCCTGGCGAGACCTTTTCCGAGTGGAACCTGTCCTGGAAAACCACTGTATGACCTTGTGCTATAGCTCAGTTTTAGGGTTTTAGCAATCTTCTTATAGCCTAGGCCTTATTTGTGGAGAGCAACAATTCTATTTCTCACATCCTCAGAGATTTCTTTGCCATGAGGTGCCATGTTGAACATCCAGTGGCCAGTATGAGCAAATTGTACCAAAACACCAAATTTAACAGCCCTGCTTCCCATTCACACCTGGAACCTCGTAACTCTAACAAGTCACATGACACCAGGGAGGGATAACGACACATTTGAGCACAATTTGGACATGTTCACTGTGAGGTGTACTCAATTGTGTTGCCAGCTATTTAGACATTAATGGCTGTTTGTTGAGTTCTTTTCAAAGGACACTAAATCGATACTGCTATACAGGCTATACTACTTTGTTATAGTCATGTTTCATTTCTATAGTGTTGTCCCATGAAAAGATATAATAAAATATTTGCTAAAATGTGAGGGGTGTACTCACTTTTGTGAGATACTACACACACACACACACACGTATAGACTCATTAAGCACATTATAAAGAACATCACACTACTAGTAGGTCATCCCTTTGCTCAGCCTCAAGGTAATATTCCTTTGAGATTTCTGATGATTAACATAACTGCATCATGCAAGTCCTGTAGATTTTTCAGCAGCCCCATCATACTTTGAATGTCCTGTTCTACCACATTCCAAAGGTGTTATATTGGATTCAAATCCAGTGACTAAGAAGGCCACTGATAAACAATGAACTTAGCGTTATGTTCATTAAACCAGTTTGAGATGACTTTTGCTTCGTGACATTCATTATCATGTTCATTATCATGCTAGAAGTAGCTATTAGAGGATGGTAAACTGGGGCCATGAACAGACGAACAAGGTCAGAATAACACTCCAATAGTTCTTGGAATGCGAGTGATGATTGATTAACAGCCCCACACCATTACACCACCTCCATGAGCCTGGACTGTTAACACAAAGCAGGTTATGTCCACAGATTGTTGTCTGTGCAAAATTCTGACCCCACCATCTGCCTCAGCAGAAACTGAGCTTCATCAGACCAGGCTATGTTTTTCCAGTTTTCACATATCTGGTTTTGGTGAGCCTGTGCCAATTTACTCTGTTTTCTGTTTCTGGCTGAAAGTGAAACCAGACATGATCTGCTGTTGTAGCCCATCCACCTCAAATTTTGACATTCTGAGATGCTTACCTGCTCACCACAATTGTACAGAGTGTTTAACCAGTCTGGCCATTCTCCTTTGACCTCTCTCATCAACAAGGCATTTCTATCAGCAGAACCGAAGCTCACTGGATGTTTTTTCTTTAGTGCAGTGTTCTAAGTGAACTCTAGAGACTATTGTGTGTGATCAGCAGGCCATGGCACCAACAATCATGCCATGGTCAAAATCACTGAAAACACATTTTTCCTCATTCTGATGGTTGATGTGAACATTATCTGAGGCCTGTATGATTTCATGCACTGTACTGCTGCCACATGATTGGCTGATTAGATAACTGGATGAATGAGAGGGGCCATACTGCCCATTGCCAGTTCTGAAAGCCATCATTCAGTTGCTGCTAAAGATGTGGAGGTCACGGCTAAATTCAAAATTGTCAAAGAACGTGATCCTCATGACAAATACTAATCAAGCAATAAACAAGACAGCATGTAAGCCTAAATATGGACAGGACTTGAGGTCTTGACCTAAGACCGAGACCACAACTGCATTTTTATGTAGCTGACAAGGCTCAAATTTAGGTCAGGACATCAAGATCTTAGCTCTAGCGTTTTTCCACAAGCCTGGATAGAATTACTGGAATTCCACTTTTCTGCCAATGAAGCTACAGGTGGTCACACAGTCAGGAAGTTGGCAAGCGTTCAATTATTTGGAAATCTAACGGACAGTAAAGTAAGATCCATTGGAGGGTCTTTCTTTTGTAAAAACAACAGTAGTGCATAAGACAATAAAATAAACTATGCAAAGGTTTTGGAACCCCCGGTAAATAGATTTTTCTTTACAGAGAACAATATTGCAAATTGTAAGACACAATTACTATGTCTGTGATGAACAGGGGGTTTGGGAACACGTACGTTTTTTTAATATGTTAAATTTCACAAACTAACAGAAACTGTGCATTAAAAGAGCATATATCTGCCATATTTCAGTTTGTTACCTTTTGAGGATGTCATTTTCATTACTTTTTTTTTTTTTTTTTTTAAGTCAACAAAAAGTTATTTTAATAAAAATTGCCCACAATTTTGCATAAGACTGTATTAATAATGCATATCAATAGATGCTAAAAGAGAATTCTTACAGGATATTAGAATCATACTTTACCGAATAACAATGAATACTAAATCAGCAGCCCTGGTACTTAGGCTTTTTGTTGCCTTCAAATTTTTATCAGATTTTGAATAGATCTATCATAGCTGTCACAGCTTAAAGAGTGAAGGTTTTGAGCCCCTGTAATCACCTTGTTTTTATTATCAATTGCTTAAATAATGTTAAGTCTAATCTAAATACTACCCCCCACTATCATAGATCTCCATTCAATGGAAGAACATACACTCACTGGCCACTTTATTAGGTACACCATGCTAGTAAAAGGGTGGACCCCCTTTTGCCTTCAGAACTGCCTTAATTCTTCATGTCATACTTTCAACAAGGTGTTGGAAACGTTCCTCAGAGATTTTGGTTGGTTATTTGAGTTCCTGTTGCCTTTCTATCATCTGCAACCAGTCTGCCCATTCTCCTCTGACCTCTCACATCAACAAGGCATTTTCGTCCACACAACTGACCGCTCACTGGATATTTCCTCTTTTTCGGACCATTCTCTGTAAACCCTAGTGATAGTTGTGCGTGAAAATCCCAGTAGATCAGCAGTTTCTGAAATACTCAGACCAGCCTGTCTGGCACCAACAACCACGCCATGTTCAAAGTCACTCAAATCACCTTTCTTCCCCGTTCTGATGCTCGGTCTGCACTTCAGCAAGTTGTCTTGACCACCTCTACACGCCTAAATGCACTGAGTTGCAGCCATGTGATTGGCTGATTAGCTATTTGTGTTAAAAAGCAATTGAACAGGCCGGTAAGCGTATATATTATAAATAAAATATATTACACACGTTGTACAGAGGGTGTGTAATATATATTTTAATAATTTATATACAGGCCGATAGAGAGAAATGCACCTCGCAATGACTTTGCTGACACTCTTTTTCAGAAAAGACATTCCAAGTGGCTAACAGAGCGTCTAGTTTTTAATCTGCCTTTGCACGCTTCAATCACACAGACGTATTCATCGATCGATGATTTTTTGTATTACCTTATTATCAGCACCATATTCAGGGTGCTGTGCTGATTGTTGCCATTATTTGCAAAAACTATGTCTCTCAAAGAAAATAAGAGGAAATGACCAGTAACTTGGGCTCAATTAAGCATTTCCACCACCACACACCTAATTACTAAGCTAACCAGCTACAGTAACCAAAACAACACCGGATGTGGGCATGTGCTCCGATACAATTTACTGTCCACCTCCATCACCCCAAAACTATGAACCACAAAAAGGAACACAAACCAATCACAATGGAAATATGACTTTCTCGAGGAAAAGTAGGTCTTTGGTCTCATTTTATTCGGATAGTCCACCACAGCCCCCTATAGATTATCTACAGATGTTCAAATTGTTAACAAACTAGCTGTTGAAACTCAGTTGATTCTAAACAGTGGTGGGGTCAGGGTTACAATTTGAACCAGGGTTAGGGTTAGGATTAGGGCCAGGGTGAGGGTTGGGTTTAGGTTTTGGGTTGAGGTAAAGGTTAGGGTTAGGATTAGAGCCAGGTTTAGAGCTAAAGAAAATTATGGTCTATTTAGTAGATATTTAGTTGAACTGTCTGAGATGTCTCGCATATATTAATTGTTATATAGATTATTTTCGTGGATCTTTTCAAAGTCAGAGGTGAAAACACAATTTGGGCTTTTAAATGACTTGGATTTTCAACTTATACTTTTGCTTTGAGTCACCCTATAACAACTGTATTTTATTTAAAAAATTGGTTAAACATTCCACTACCAAAACAACCATAACATAAATGAAATTTTACCACATGCTTCGCTAGTCAGTGACTGTTTCAGTAGCGACAATGTCAGCTAATTTTGAGCCAGCACGTGTGCAGCAAACACTGCTTTGAACAGTTGTATACACATAAAATCATAAAACAGGAATGCAGTCTCGCTTCCTGCTATACAATAAAGAGGTGTGGCTAAAATAAGGCACTGCCTGTGAACTTAAACTGTTGTGGTAGTGACTTGAAAAAGTAGGCCAACACTTTTCAATTTAATTTTTAAAATTAAAATTAAACTCAGGATAAATCTCCACTTTAAAATAAATTCAAAGATTTAGTTTTTGTTTTCCAACTCCAAACTCCCGTTTAAGACCATTTATTGTTAAAAAGCTTTTTTAGTGTAAAGGAGGATGATTTTATTTTTTAAAAATCTAATTCAGCTGTGGAGCCACAACAGGCCAGTAAAATAGTGGCATGTGGCTCCAGTGTTAGGGGCCCACCCCTGGGTTGGGTTCGGGACAGCCAACTCTCAATAGAAAGTACACTATAAGTAATGATTTTGTACATATGTAGCTTATTAAAATCTCAATTAATGCCTTGGTTGTAAAGACCACATTAACATAAATCTTGTCAACATTTAAGGTCTGAAAACAAATCGATTTTTGAATGTGAGACCACAGTTAGAACAATTTGGGTAGAATGCTCCATATGAACTGTATGGTGCATGCAGAAATGTCCAAAACAGGGATTTATTAAACTCCTGCTTTAATATTCTATACTCCTTGTCCACTGTTTATGTTAAGTAATGCATTCTGTACTACTGGCACATTTTGCAAATGTGGTATGACAGGCCTTTAGCAACAAGCCATGACTAAGGTTAAGATGATCATTTATGCGCAAGAGCGAGAGCAACATGTCTTGCGTCATGTTGCCCTGTAAGATCAGTGCAGGGATCATTGTCAGTGACCCAGCCACATTATGTGTACGTGTGCATCTGCTGAGTGCCTCCGTTTAACTGAAAGCACTGCACCAGCACTCCTATTTCCCCAAATCCCTCTTTCCCGTCATCTGTGTACTTCCTCATTCTTTCTTTTGCTTTCTGCATGCTACAACATGTACATTAGTGCAACTCATAGATGTGGACTTTGTGGTACAACTGAGGGCTGTTTTCTTGCCAATAAATGATCATTTAGCAAAGAAAAAAAAACCAAAATCTCAATCAGAAATTTTAACTACCAACCAGAAAACTGAAGTCACAGCATGGTGGCGTGGTGGGTAGCGATATCGCCCACAGCAAGAAGGGCCTGGGTTCGAATCCCTGGCTGGGTGACCAGGTCCTGTCTGTGTGGAGTTTGCATGTTCTCCCCGTGTCTGCATGGGCTTCCATCCACAGTCCGAAGACATGCAGTCAGGCCAACTGGACATGAAGCGCCCCTAGGTGTGAGTGTGAGTGAATGTGTGTCTGGACTGGCGACCTGTCCAGGGTGTATCCCGCCTTCCAACCGATGACCACTGGGATAGGTGCCAGCACACCCCCAATACCCAGGAGGAGAAGTGGCTTAGAAAGTGTGTGTATTCAATATATCATAGATGACAATGGCAAGAAAATGTATGTGAACCCTTTGGTGAAAAAATGTGATCTTCTTTTAAGATAACAATGAACCATAATTTCAGTTTTCTGTGATATCTTTTTCATTCCGTTTGGTTGGTTAAAATGCACAAAGTTACACAAAGGGTTACAAGTGCTTTGCTACCCTCACATTTACCATGAGCCAAAAAGTCCAACTTTGCGTGAAAACTGAAACAATCGGAGGAATAATAATAAACTCTATTTGATACCTGCTTATTTATGATTGATTGCCAGTTTTAATGTAACCAACCAGGTTGCTGGTGTGATATGTGTTATCAGACACATTACTTCACTGCTATTTTACAGCTTGTTTGCCGTTATTAGCAGCAGCTCATGTTGCAAGAATGGTATGAGCGACTATCAAGAGTCAGACATTAAAAAAGGCAGTTTATGCAGACAGTTCAGAGCTAATGTGCTGCTGGAATAAGCAAAAAAAGTATGCTGAATTTGTGGACCACCACAAAAATGCGTTCCCACCAGCAGCAAACTGAACCAGGGTTCATTTGGAAGCGAACCAAGAACCATGACTTTTATGGGACCATGGTACATTTGTGTAGTTTGGTGGAGTGTTCATATCTGTCAAAACAGACCTAACTAAACAAAGGTTCAATAGGTCCTCATCAAACAAGGTAGGTATGAAAGTAACAAGGATAGACAAGCACAATGTGCTAAAGCTAATAACACACAAACAATTCATCTTTCTTGTCGTTTACTACACATACCTACTGAACATTTATAGGGCTGTTGAAAAAAGCACTGAACCCTTGGATTTAATGTCTGCGATCCTCCTTTGGCAGTAACAACCTCAAACAAGTGCTTCTGGTAGCTATGGATCAGATCTACACAAGATTCCAGGGGAATACTGGATCATTCTTTCTTATGGAACTGCAAATGTTTTTTGCAAATGTCTGTTGTGAACGGCTCTCTTGAGGTCATTCCACAGCATCCCTATTGGGCTAAGGTCTGGGCTCGGAAGGGCAGATTTTTTTCCCTCAGAGACATTCTGTAGTAAATTCTTCAGGGCTCCCACTAGTGGAACACCATCTGATATGGTCCTGTAGGATACCATAAACTTAGGAATTCATTTTCCCCTCCATGATGGCCTACGACCTAAACTTGTCTCAGTGCTTTAGTTAGCCAGAATCACCACAGAATCTGTGGCGGGCAGAGCAGTAAGCTAGACATGATAGCAAAGGTAATGCTAACCAGCACCTCTTTCCTAGGTAGCAGCACTGTTTAACATTTAGCAGTTGTTCATTAGATGGTTTGACATTTATTAATGTTGACATTAAAATCGTCCACCATGTTCACTTATATGGTAACCATATAACCAAAGTCAACTTATTTTTGAAATTATACTTATAAATTATTATAAGTGGCTTCTACCACCAGCAGCTCAGCTTTTACTTACTGAAGGTATATAAAAAATAAAAATAAAAAAAGATACTTCAAGGCTATTACACAGTATGGTGGAATTTATACCACATATTTACCAAGTTAATACCTCTAACCTGTTTCTTACCATTTCTGTGTTAATTATAATTAGACTGCCTCAGAACTCAACATCACGTTCCCCAAAATAATTAGCAAAACTGCTGTCTGTACCTCACCATTAGCTGTTCTGAGCGATTGCAGCACCACAATACATTTGCCTCAATTGCTAAACCAAAACAAAATGATGTACTTGGCTACCGGCCCAGTGGTGCACCTGAATCCTCCCTGTGCTGTTCCTAAGAGTAGCCTTGGTGTGTAGACATTTGCCAGTAAAATGAATGGTGAAAACTGTCATGGTCCTAAAGGCATGTTAACTGAGCTGGGTCACGGTAAAGTAGCCCTGACCTCTCTCACTCTCTCTCACAAAGGCCTACACACAGAGCTGCCCCAATGACAGGGAGAGATGTTTAAAGTAGTACTTACGCACTTATATACACATGAGAATATGCATGTGCGTGTTTGCCTAGGAATTAGTAAATTATCAACCTTGTGTTGTGTGTTAACACAGTGCTCCTTTAGTAACCTTGCTGGCAACACTTGTCTTAAAAGCAGAATTCATGAAAGGGCAATGTTTCAATATGTCTGTAGAATAATACTGGTCAGATGTAAACAAGGCCACTCAAAGTGACTTGAGTGGCTTCCTGTAAAATAAGTGAGGTCAGAGTTATTTAACTGTTTGGGAGTCATCTGAGAAGTTACTGCACAAAGTAGCTTCAAATGCACTGCCTGAGACGTAAAATACAGGTTTTACAATACTTTTGAGAAGCTTTTGGCCTAAAATGTATGTTTTCAAATGCAATACTAGCAGAGATGCAGGACCAAATAGTACCAATTTTTTTCCAACATTACATCGTTACATTTAAAGCTTGAGTCTGAGATTTGGTAGAAACCAAGAAGTGTGTGTTAAAAAAATCCCACCCTCTACTTTCAGCCTTCCTTCCAAAGCCATGCCCCCAAAACAAATGGAACAAGCCCAGACTAATAAACAGTCTTAAAAAATTACATAATGTAGCTACATAAGTAGCTAACTGTGTAAGTTACATTCAGGAGAATGACAAAATTCTCTCATAAGCAAAACAAACCAGATAATTGTTGGTCCAACAGAAAATTAGCAACCTTTGCATTGCTTTCAAGGCCTTTCAACTCCCTCAGTTTTGGCCTCTTGCTTTATCCAACCTCTTTTGAGCCCAAGACTTTTGTTTTTCCTTTCTTTCTTTTAGCAAGGTGTTGTAGGCACTTGTGTACATTTATCTGCCATCCTGTGTGTGTCTGTAGAGCCACAACTGAGTACATGTGCAGAGCACACATATGGGCAGGTTGTGAGGTTATGTTCATGTTTTAACCGAACTGTACTAATACTCCAAAATAGCAATGACACAGACACCACACACTTCTCCTTTACTAGTGCAAAACCAAATTGGGAAATTAGGCAACACAGAATTTCAGTTTAAGTGTTGCATAATTACTCTTTTTGATGAGAATGAATGGCGGTTATAAAGCAGCAGTCTCCTGCACCTAATGTCTGGTCTCTTATTTCAAAGCCATGTGCCCTTTTAAAAGATCTTTGCATTTCCCTCTAAGCTCACTGTGGCTGGAGGGTCAGCTTTCAGAACTATTAGAACAATATATGTTTTTCAAATAACATAAAAAAAAAAAAAAACACCAGAAGTTTTATCTTACATGTTCTATTTCACATTTCCATGTTCACATCATTGTCAAGGGTTCCAGTTAAGAAGATCCCAACAAAGCACTAAATACAGGCACTCGACAATTTGAATGGTACAGATTCGGGTATGCCAGATATCAGCAATGTGCCCATTTCTGCAGAAAATGCTGGATTGGGTATCAGATGGGGAAAAGAAATATGAATTTTTTTTTCCTTTTTTAAAATTCAGAAATAAAATACACAAGAAGAATTTGCTTTTTGATGGAGATTTTAATTTTGGTGAATTCTTTTGCCCAGTAATTGAGCTTCATCTTTGACCAGCCTAAAATCAAGGAGTCCTCAGAATATCAATCATTAAACAGATGAAATCTCTGAAATGTGATTGAGCCACATTTGATTATATTGCAAAATACCTCGTATTTCATTGCAAAAAAATTTTTTTTGCCAATTTATTTTCTTCATCATTTGAACACATGGAAATTTCATGATGAATGAACCAACAGAAATGTTCCAAAACTGCTTGCAATAAAATCTCTTTACATTAGAGTACATTAAAAGTGAAGAACGTTTTGATGCTGTTCTGTAAAGTTACCCTTTTGAAGATTAATTAATTTATATATTAATGAAATATTTTTCAAAGATTTGTATGGATTGTGAAACATAATGCTGATTGTTCTGGCCAGGCATTATAATGTATATAAAGTAAAACTCTTAAAATTTACTTTATTTAAGAACCAAATATTGCTTAAACTGAGGAGCTGAAAACAATACGATCACAATCAGATTACAAAAAACAAAAAAGACTTGAAGATACAATGATAGTCTAAAAGTCCAAAGTTCACTCAAGTTAAAATAAACAGAAACGTCATGACTGGGGCTAGATTTGGCTCAAAGGGACCCCTCGCCATCCAAAACATCCTCTATAATTCTACGCACTCATGTCATAATAGTTGTCTGTTTTACTGCTTGCTTTCAGCATCACAGTTGTGGCATTGTCCTCTCCGAACTGGTCCCAAACACCACCTGTTATTAGGTGGGTGCTTCAATTTTATAATTGGAGCCAATTGCATATTGAGTCCCCATGTGTATAAATCATCAACTTGACTGCCGTTCAAATGAGGACCTGTTGTTTTTTGGGAACAAAATAAAATGAACTTATTTTTGAACGGCTAGCAACACTTCTTCAATGGATTGTTTACATCCTTGGTAATGAAAGCTGATGTGAGGTCACTCAGAGCTATGTAAACAGATGATGTAAAATCAGAGGTTTGAAGACGGGGATTACATAACGAGGACAGCCCGCTACATTAATACATAGACATGCATGGAACTTTTAACACACATGGGTTTTTAACGACATGAGTGCTTGAGATCTGTGTGATTCAATTCATGCTTTTATGGTTTTTGACACGTGCGCGCACACACACACACACACACACACACACACACACACACACACACACACGTTCCTACGAAAAAACGCCCTCATCCTGTGTGTGTGTGTGTGTGTGTGCTCAGCAGCAAAATGTCCCCGTCAACGACCATTTCTTCAACGCGAACATACAACCAGAAATCCCGCAGCCCCCCCACCCTTGACCTCCCCCTTTCGCGAGCACTTGGAGAAGAGAGTGCCACTTCACATACTGCGGAACCATACCCCACAACCAAAATCAGGGCAAGCAAAACAGTTAAGCGCCATAATGCCACCTCACAGGCACACTCACTCACCCACCCACCCACACAGGCAGTAATTCAGCCATCAGTCGTAAGGCTGGGGGTCCTACCTTGGCACTGGAAGCCTTGTTTGCCGAATCCCCTGCAAGAAGAAGTGAGACGTAGG
>NC_051222.1:9909635-10034635 GCF_015220715.1 Pygocentrus nattereri | reverse complement strand
TGGTTTTTTGATGGTTTATTTTCAAAGCCCAACTTTTACAGAAGTTGTCCAAGATTTTCAAACTTTGTTGAAGCCCCTCTCTGGTAGGTGTCAGTAGGACGAGGTCGTCTGCACAGAGGAGGTATTTAATTGTTGTATCTCTCATAGAGAGGCCGGGTATTTCACTATACTGGTCAAGTTTTCTAGCCAGTTCAGTGATGTATATGTTAAACAGGGTGGGGCTCAGGCTGCAGCCTCAATCCTCACAACTGTGGAAAGAACCCACTTCTGAAGGTTCCAATCTTCACTGCCCATTTACTGTGAGAATACATTGATTTAATAACATCGCACATTTCCCCCCTCACCCCACTTTCAATGAGTTTATAAAAGAATCCAGGAAAGGCTCTCAGGAAAGTCTGGTCCAGATCTGTTATTGCGTAGTCCACCGTACTGCTGCCTAGAGCTGAGCTGTAGGTGAGCTGACCGAAGGAGTCCCCTCGTAGCCGTCCATTTACAATGGACAGACCCAGGCTCCGACAGAGCTGCAGCAGGTTCTTCCCATGTGCGTTTACTGACTTGTCGCAGTTTTCTCTGGAGGAGTAAGAGGGAAAATGAATCATTAAAATGATCTTAAATAATTAAATAAGAATGAAATATTATCTCCTGTTAAAAGTGAGCACCTTGCGTGTTGATAAAGTCTGGTTGGTTGCCAGTTCTTGCATTTAGGCCCCCGCAGATATTTCCATAAACATTTCCATGTTTTTGGAAATGGCTGATTTCATTTTCTAGATTTGGGAAGTTACTTTGATGAAATAGGGGGATTCTAATGGAGGAATATATATATATATATATATATATATATATATATATATATATATATATATATATATATATATATATATAAGGAATAGATTTTGAGGTGTTGAGATGAATTGCTTACTCATTTTTAACCACAGATTATTTTGTCCTTGTTTTATTGTTTCAATAGAATTGGTTAGTTCTGATTTAAACCATATGAGCATCCCCCCCGAAGTTTCTACCCTGAGTAACTCCTGACTTGGTGGAGGGGACCTCTAACTCCCTGTAGCCTGGGGGACAACCAGTGGGTTCATCTCCTCCTCTATGTTTCCTGCAAAATTAATAATATAACATTTCTTACTTCCTTCAAAAAATCAGGGTTTCTACTTTTTAAACCAAATGAAGAGTTTAATCCTTGAATATATACTATACCTTTAAAATGAGAAAAATAATTGCAAATAAATTAAATAAATACTTTGAAAATAGAATTTGATGTCTTAATCACTGAATTTAAATTGGGTTATATATATATATATATATATATATATATATATATATATTTTTTTTTTTTTTTCTTTTTATATGTCCTTTACCTTTATTTTAATGTGACTCTTACCACAAACCATGTCCCATTGGACAAGTGCAGATTTGGCTGAGCATCTGCTGTATGTCTCTGAGCTCAGAGTTATTAGGGTTTGCTGGTCCGCTGTCTCTCTCTCAATTCAATTCAATTCAATTCAATTCAATTCAGTAAGCTTTACTGGCATGACCATATTCAGTTACAGTATTGCCAAATTATCGTCAAAAAGAAGAACAAGAAAAATTTAGAACAGAGTATAAGAACTCTTAACTTCATTTGATGTAAAAATAATTATGAAAGAATCACACAAGAGAACAGTAAAAATAGTGGTTTGGAGTAAAGTTGTAATAATAACATTTTTTTAATGAATAATGATTATAGCAGCCGGTCTGCATGGTCAGGCAGTGGTTGCTGAGTCTGTACTTTGTCAGGGTGGTTCTGTGTTTAACGTCAGTCACTGTGTTCAGGTAATCCATACAGTGTACTGTTGTTTTAGGGCCAGATAGCACTGCATTTTGCTTTGTGTGTGTGTCTGTGTTTTCCAGTGGGTGATGTAGTTTTGCTTTTGGAGAGTTATGATGTGGTTTGGTCTGATTGTGTGTATTACAGGCTGGTCCTGACGGGTAACAGTGTTAGTGTGTGTTAGTGAACTCAGCATCAGGACCAGCTGTGTGAGGAGGCTGTTCTTTTTGCTCTGCTCTTGGCATTGCAGGGCCTCGAAGTGGTAGGAGTGGGGGTCACTGTGTTTTAGGTGAAGACAATATTTAATCGTTCTTTTATGAATTTGGAGCAGCAGTGGAAATTGACCTAATTCAGCTCTGCAGGCGTTGTTTGTTGTTCTCCTGTGAACTTGCAGGATGTTTTCGCAAAATTCTGTGTGCATACCTCTCTGCCATACAGGAGAATTGGTTCTATAACTGATTGGAATAGTTTAAACCAAATCTGAACTGGTATTTGAATGTGAATCAGTCAAATTTGTCTCTCTCTCTCTCTCCTTCAGTTTTTTTTCTCTCTCTCTCTCTCTCTCTCTCTCTCTCTCTCTCTCTCTCTCTTTCCCTCAGTCTTTCTCTCTCTCTCTCTCTCTTTGTCTCTCTCCCCCTCAGTCTCTCTCTTGCTCTCTCTCTCCTCTCTCTCTCTCTCTTTCTCTCTCTCTTCCTTTTGTTCTTCTCTTTTTCCCCTCCCTCTCTGTCTCTGTTTCTCTTTTTCTTTCTTCCCCCCACTCTCTGTCACTATTTCCTTTCTCCTCTCCCTCTATTTTACTGTTTGTCCCTTTCTTTCTTTCTTTCTTTGGTTCGTTCTCTTCATCTCTCTTGTTCTATTCTCTGTTTTCTGCCTCTCTTACTTGCTGTCTATGAGACACTCCTCCCTCTCTCTTTTTCTCTCAGTTTAACTCTTTCTTTCTTTCTTTCTTTCTTTCTTTCTTTCTTTCTTTCTTTCTTTCTTTCTTTCTTTCTTTCCCTTCTCTCGCTCTCTCCTTTTCATCTCTCTGTCTTTTTCTTGCTTTGCCCATTCCTATTGTTTGTTCTTTCTTTGATGACACTCTCCGTGTGAGGTGTTAGGAATCACTACAGTGATACCAAATGGTATTTTTCCTCTGAATTTCTCATGAATTTCCCTGGATTCATTTTTTCACTCACTCAGCCCACAGAATACGTCTCTCTTTCCCTCCAGAACCCAAATTACACCGTTTTAAACCCCTAAATCACTTGCTTGTTTCCTAAGAAGACCAGTCAGCTGTACTGCAGCTGGAAAGTAAGTGCTGCTTTGATGGTCAGTGTTTAAAACCACTAACATTTCCAGTCAGCTCTGTGCTCTGGTCAGACACAAAATCAGTAATGAAATTTAGGGGCCGCCTGATGTGTGTTTTTGACTATAAATCTGCTATTTTTTTCTAGCAAATCAAATTGGAGAGATAAGATGCACTTGGATTTCCATCCATCTTTCATGATCAGCCAGACTCGGTCCACTCAGGTCCAGAAGACTTCATTACAGCATCTGTATTCTCTAAAGTACCAGCGATTTACATCTGTAGAAATGTAACCCGCATCTCTCTTTGTCTCTGAAATACATTTCAACAGTCAAAAAACAAAGTCACACTGAGTGCGTTTACATGCACTCAATAATCTGATCATAATCAGATTTCTGGTGTTATCTGATTACTCATGTACACACCATCTTCTATCTAGAAATCTGGTTAAGGAATCCAGTAAAGAGGCTGGATTTTAGCTCAGTAATCAGATTTCTCAGTGCATGTGGACTCTTACTCTGATTTCTTTTGGATTTTTCAGTCTGAGCATGTGCGAAAACAGACGTCGGCACTGAAAACAATCGAGCAATTTTTGGAGCAGCACTGAAACCAACTACAAGCCTGACGAAATGAAGATGATGTATGTTCATATTTTCAAGTAAAGTGGGCTGAAGTTTTTAAAAAAAAAAGCTGCAGTGTGAAGTTTGAGTTTTACATTATGTTTATGTCTTCGTCAGTGAGTTTATTCGCTGGTTGTAAAGCAGAAATCTGATTTCTGATCGAATCTGAATTGTGTGAAATGACTTGAATGAGTGGTGCCAGAATGGAACTGCTGCACCCTTTAAAGTGCAAAGGAAAAAATTCATACAGGACGTTGGCGAATAAGAAGCCGACTTCAGCTTTGTGTGATTTAGGTTATTAAAATATCCTACCTGCAGTTTTATGTAGAGCCTTACCTGAAAATATGCACTGCGGTAGGACATTTCAGCAAGGTTGCACCATTCTTCAGAGCACCAGGACATTTCTGCTTGCTAAAATTAGCTAGTTTGCTAAAGTATACGTTAGCACTGTGTGATTTGTTTCAATGATGGCTAAACTAAATAAAATTGGCTTTGTTCAGTGGATCACAGCCTAGCTAACTAACCAGCTGGCCAACTAAACTATAGGTTTACTTACCTTAGTGGCATTAATGGTACCGCCGTGTTCCTGATATTCTCAAAAAAGGAGAGGATAACCTTAGACAGGCTAACAGACAACACAACTAGGTAGTTTGGGCGTTTCTCATGGAGACCCAATGACTAGCCAACAACTATTGTTAGCTAACGTTTTACATGATGTTCTATTACCATGCAATGAAAGACAAAACAGATTTGACTCAGAAATCCCATTTTATGACTGAATCAATAAGAATTTACAATGTCAAATCTACATTGAGGACAACAGTAGACGTTAACATTAATGGTGCAATCTTATGACCAACTAACCAGCTGACCAAAGTTACATTATCAAGTAATGTTTTTAAACAGGACCCCACTATAATACAGTAATTAGTCCACATGGCTAGAGGCAGAAGACAGAGAGTAGCCAAAAGATTCACCTTTATAAGTGCAATAGCATAAAAATAGCTACTCTTCTTCTTCTTCTTCTTCTTCTTCTTCTTTCGGCTGCTCCCTTTAGGGGTCGCCACAGCGGATCATCTGCCTCCATCTTGCCCTATCCACTGCCTCCTCTACTTTTACACCAACCATCTCCATGTCCACCTTCACTACATCCATAAACCTTCTCTGAGGTCTACCTCTTCTCCTTCTACCCGGCAGCTCCATCTCCAACATTCTTTGCCCAATATCTCCACTATTCCTCCTCAATACATGTCCAAACCATCTCAACCTGGCCTCTCTGGCTTTATCTCCAAACTGCTCCACCTTCACCGTCCCTCTGATCTGCTCATTTCTAATCTTGTCCAGCCTTGTCACTCCCAACGAAAATCTCAGCATCTTCATCTCCGCCACCTCCAGCTTAGCCTCCTGTCTTTTAGACAGAGCCACAGTCTCCAAACCATACATCATAGCATAAAAATAGCTACTCACTTGAATATATTCATTATCAGCAACACAAAGCATGTAGACATGTGGTGGACCTGCCCAGGAAATGTTTACTTTGCTTTGTCCAGGGATCTCTGTCGGAGAGCTGTGTAGGTTGGTTACATCTTTGTCTGCTCAATCTTTAAATGGGCCATATCTTGAAGTCCACCTCTAAAGTTTGTGTATGTGAATGTGTGGAGAGTCACTACAGTGGGAAAAGGTGAAATGCAATGCATTACTGACATGTGGAATATGTGCCAAATTACCTTGTTTTCATTTCATCTGACCTCTTGCCTGAAATGCTGAAGAAATTTTTGCACCATTCTAGAGAAAGTCTAGTCAGAATTGTTCACACTGATATTGAAAGGAACCAGACGTCCAGCATTAAAAAGCGCCCTGAGGGTTATTACATGAAATGGTTATAAATACTCAGCCTGATGCCTGAAGTTGTTCTATGATAGTTCTGAGAAGGTTTTGACCTCAAATATATCCATCCATCCATTTTCCAAGCCGCTTCTCCGTCAGGGTCGCGAGGGGATGCTGGAGCCTATCCCAGCAGTCTTCGGGTGGAAGGCCCTCAAATATGTTTTAAAAAATATACTTATGACAAAGGGATACATGTTAGATGTTGTGAAGCAAAATAGTCCCCAAAGACCCAAAGAAAAAAACTTTTTTTTTTTCAGATTTACCACTGTTTTATCTTTATTAGCATTATATATAAAAGCTCAGAAGATGTGCAGGTTCACTGGTGGTTCTGGGCAGTAAATAAAATTGGCTGTGTTTGATTTGTGCTGTAGACATGGTGACCCCTGGTTCCTGTCACCACCACTGTTAAGACATTAAGTTTCTCTGGAATTGTTTTCTTTGAAGGACTTTGTTGACATCTCAACCACTGATTTATGAGACATTCAGAAAGAGTGGATTTCCTCTTTATGACCATCTCCTCGTTTCTACATTCATTGTCCATTTTATCAGCTCCACTTACTGTATAGGTGCACTTTGTAATTCTACAATTTTAGACTACTCCATTTGTTTCTCTGCTTACTTTGTCACCCTGTTCTTCAATGGTCAGTGCACTGCAGTGACACTAACACTCCAACACCATGCCAGTGTCCCTGCAGATAACTTTAATATATTAAACCCGGATCAAAAATTTGTAATAGGTGAAGTGGCTTAAAATTTAGATGAAGAAAAGTGTTAATGTAAATTTTAATCCTCATCAGCTAATCAGCTAATGTTATAACCTTAGGTAAATTTCACTATGTATGCTTCAGGTAAAAAACGAAGTGGATACCAACTGTGAAAGCTAATTTCCATATCGAATAATAGTCGGAATTTTCCTGACTATTTAAATATTCAAAAATTCCAAGCTGAATCATACATACACACACCCACACACACACACAAACACACACACACACACACGTATATTGTTATAAAAACAAATAAACAGTTAAATTGAGATAGTATTTCAGTCCAGTCCTAGCTACAAGTCAGAGACTTTATAGGTAACTAAATTTCAGATGCGTGCAGATTCATGAAAAGAGCTGTAGATGATTCTGTAATAACTGACAGACTATAAAAAACATTTTGTCCCTGTCCAAAACAAACCATTGTTTTGCGATTTTTATTTTTCTACAGCATTTGAGCTCAGTAGCTGCCCTTTACATGATGTGAAAATTTCATGATGAATGGACCAATATAAAAGACCCAAAAATGCTTGGACCACAATCTTTTTTAACTTGAGTTACATTGAATGTAAAGAAGGTTTTTGCCATCTCCTGTAAAGTTGCCATTTTTCAAGATTATCTTTGGACAGCACCAATTTACTGAGAATAAAGATATAATAAATAGACCTTGATACTATTTATCATTATATACCTTTTTGGTTTTCCAAAAGAATTCAAATATTGAATAAAACAATTTAAAATATCTTAAAGTGACTAAAGTGTATTTCCATCCACACTGTGCACATTATTACTGATTTCCCAATTATGTATATGACTTTATTTATATGTTTAAGTTTTCAATGGCAGTATACGTAAGTATCAGTGCTGGGGGATAAAACATCTGAAACAATAAAAGACCTAAAACAATCTAAGGACTGTAATGCAAATGAATGACTAAATGACACATTCACTAGGGGACCACAAAGCCAGCAATGTTCGCTCATCTCACCACATTTTCAGACCTGTTTTAACTAAACATAAAGGCGTAGATTTAAAGTCGGTGTGGTGACGGGAAAACAAATGATACTGAATGTGTCCACTAATCAAATGTAAACCTTTATAAGAAACTATATATAAAGTTCTAGTACTAGACATAGTCCTATCTTGAAGGATACCAATCAAGTCCTGTTCATCCTGTTAATCTATATAATTATATGATTCTCATATAAAAGGATGTCATTTAGAAAGTATTACATTGATTGACCTATATTTTATTCAATAATAACTCACAAAGTGTAGAGTAATACACTGTAAGAGCTATTCTGTTACTTTATTCAATATTTTTAAGTTTTCTGGGAACAACAAGAACTTCACAATAATTCCGTCCTATGTCATCAGCCTCTCTGCTTTGTAAATACAATGCATTCTGGATATGAATTTAATTACAACTTAATTTTCAATGTTATACAGATTCCCAGTTACTGAGGAATCACCTACAGTGCTGTACATTAATCTGGACACGTCTGAAAGTTCTTTTTTTTTAAGTTTAGATTAATAGCGTTAAATCAATTTTCATCATTATAGCTCAAAATGACTGAAATGAAATGACTCAAAATGAAATTTAATGAATCTATACTTTTGATCAATATCTGGCATTTTAGAAGTCTTTATATAAGCATTTTAAAATGCATTAAAAGCAGCATTCTATAGAAATACAGAAAATTTTAATTTTCTACACATTTTCTAAGCTGCTTCTCCCTCAGGGTCGCAGGGGTATGCTGGAGCCTATCCCAGTGGTCATCGGGCGGAAGGCAGGATACACCCTGGACAGGTCACCAGTCCATTGCAGGGCAGACAGACACACACAATCACTCACACCTAGGAGCAAATTAGCATGTCCAATTGCCCTGACTACATGTCTTTGGACTGTGGGAGGAAACCGGAGAACCCAGAGGAAACCCAGGCAGACACAGGGAGAACATGCAAACTCCACACATAGAGGACCCCGGTCGCCTGGCCGGGGAATCGAATCCAGGCCCTCCTTGCTGTGAGGCAACAGCGGTACCCACCGCACCACCGTGCCACCCCTTAAAATTAATAGAAAAAAATAAAATGGAGCCAATGAATGCATTCTGAAAATCTTTATTTACTTACTTTTCTTATAAAAACAATAGGCAGTAAAAGTCAAGTGAATGTGCACCACTGTATCAGTGGTCATACAATATTAAGAAAAGAGTGAGTATTTCTGATACTTTAAACATCACTGACACAGCTTGAAACTAATTTTATATAAAATATTTGTTGAAAGCAAGAACAAATCTTGTACAGCCTGTCCAGTCAAGTGGACATCAATAAAACATTCAAACAGTAGCTTCAACTTAACTCAAACAACTATGCAAAATGTCAAAGTTGTGCTAGAGTACATTTTTTTTAGTTATGAAATTTGAACATTTGCATGATTAGGCATCTCAAACATTGGATTGAACTATTTTCAGACTGAACTGAACTGGGAACATTTATTAATTAATCCAGTTGATTGAAAGTGAAATACTATTTGTGTTGTACTTGTGTTGCACATGTAGAACCTTTTTGAAAAGGCATCTATATTGTTCCAAAAACTTTACTAAAGAACCCTTGAAAAACCATAATTTTAAGTGTGTACATTTGGGTTTTTCTCACAAACAGGACAAGTACTGCATCCCAATCTAAAAAAATTGTTTTTGGATGTACAAACAATGACGCCTGATTGAATGATTAAAAGTAAACCCGAAAGAGTTATTTTACATTAATTTTAGTAACATTTTTCAGTTTACATGAACTAATATACTGTATATATTAGCAAAATATATAAATAAATTTAGCTTTTTTATTTCACTATTTATACACTTTATATATTGACAGCCATTAAGGTGTGTCTTTGTACCCAAGCAATATAATGTTTTGTTTAGGTTCCCATCATTACAAGGAAAACATTAGAGTAAAGACATTCAACAATTAAACATAATACTAACTCAGTTTTTCTCATTTAAAAAAGTGAAAAAAGGACACATATCAGTTTGGAGAAAACATGCAGTAATGAGAATTAGGGTAAAATGCCAAAAATTAAAACAGAACTTCTCTAACCTTTTGTTGTACCATATACCACGACAGTAGATCTGATAAATAATATGAATATCATTAGCTGCTTATGATGCCAATGTTTATGACACTGAATGCATTTTATTGTGCTTTTATGAGATTAACGTATGTGGAGGTCAGGCTCATTGGTAGGCATGGTGTTGACCCAACGTTTTTGTTGGGGATAAGCAAGGTCTAGGGCCAGAGGTTATGGATTGCCGCAGGCCAAATGTCACATTAAGACTTCAGAAACAATGGACTTGATCTCGAAAGCATCAGGAATCCTCCCTCTTTAGCGCAGCTTGCAGGTTGTGCCAGAACTCCTCCCTCCTTTCTTCCTCTTGAGGCCACTCAAGGTATGTCCTGGAGTTCATTATCTTGCGTAGTTTGCAGAAGCGCTTTGGAATGGTCTCTTTGGGAATTGGCTCCAGCAAGACCAGGACAGCTGAATCGTTGTGTTCATCAATGATACGGAAGTGCGAGAAATCCAGTTCATAGCGGCACCACTCACTTTTCACAAAGTGCTCAGACAGAACAAACAGAGTGCGATGGCTCCTTTCGATAGAATCAATTATACTGTCCACAATCCAACGTCCTGGAAGAAAGTCTCGCTTGTGAAGACAGAGGGCAAAGGGAGGCTGAGCACCTTCTAGCTTTGGAACAAGGATCTCCTCAACCCACTCAGCATCTTGTTGGCTGTATGAAACAAAAGCATCATAGCAAAGATTCCCCTCTGCTCTGCGCACTGCTGGTTTTCGTTTTGCTTGTACCCATGCAGTGATCATCTTTAGGTACCATAAAACATGAAGCTTGTGACAGGTCACACCAGCGAGGACTAGAGTGAGGAAAATCGCAGCACAGAGAATGGAGACTGCAGGAATCATATAACATTCAAAGACTGACAGTTGAGCCTTGTCAACTGTACGACCTCTCAACGTGACTGGAGAGTCACATACATAATTATTGTGACCATCCCTCAGTGTGATAAGATGGTCAACGTCACCCTTAAAAAATGTCACAAACTCACAGGTGCATACAAAATTGTTCTGGCCAGCTTCCAAATACTGCAGGTTGTTGAACACTGTTAGGTCGCTCTTGTTGAACATATTCAAGGTATTCCTCTGAATGAGCAATGTGCTCAGGCTGGGAAACATTCCTCCTTCGGGGAACTGAATAAATCTGTTACCTGAAAGCTGGAGCTCCACAAGGTTGGGAAGGCTGAGGTGGAATTCTGTCAGGTCATTTTGACTGAGATCCAGAATGGTCAGGCTCACAGGTAGGCATGGTGTTACCCTACGAAGCTTTGTGGAAGACAGATTCAGGAACCTTAGACTTGCAGGCCAAGTGCATTTCTGTGGCATTGTCAAGAAGTCATTGTGACTGATGTCCAGAAATGTCAGCCTCTGCAGATGTGTCACCAGGTGGGACATGAGGCCAAAGGATTTTAGCGAATTGTAGCTCACATTGAGGGTGTTGAGATTGTGCATTTTGCCCATGCCACGACATAATGTTTCCTCCACCGTGACATCTGATAATAGATTTTGACTCAAGTCTAAGTACTCAATCTTTTTCAGAAGAAAGGAGGTTATGCAGGGCATGACGAAAACGGTGCTGTTGATCACAGATATCTCAGTGGGATACTTGAGAAGAAACGCTAATTGGATCATGCTGCCAAAGTTGAAGAAGTCTTGGATTTCAACATTGCGAACAAAGATGGAGCGCAGACTTTCATAGTGTGATGTCTGGGCTTTTTGCCACCAGCCTCCACCTCTGAGCTGTACATCCTCAAGACCAAGATAAGACAGTGGGGAACCATCCATAGCCATCAGGAAACTGGTGACTGCTTCGTCTGTTGTGGTCACGTTATGAAGAGTAAGTCTTGTGGTGCCCCCCTTTCTGAGTTCTTCAAAAGGTTGCATTGATTCATTTGTGTTCAAGAGAACATCTTTGATAGTCAGTGATGTCTCGGGGTGAGAAATGTCTTGAAGGATATTTGAGACAAGCGCTGGGTCATCTTGAAACAACCTTTGAAGGCTCACTGAAACTGTTCTGATGGGTCGAGTCATCTTGAAGCTGCCTGCTTCATATGACCTCAGGTTACTTCCAGCAATAACCATCTCATTCAATTGGATAATCCCACTTAAGACATTCTTTTGTACTTTCTTCAAATAATGGTTTCCAAATTCCAAAGTTTGCAAGTTCCCACCAAACTGGAAAAGAGGAACAGATCCTAAGGTTGTGTACAGGTTTCCCAACAGGTTCAGGTTCTTCAGTGACCTCAGCTGATTAAACCAGGATGACAAAATTTTGTCCAGTTGATTGAAAGACAGGTCAAGCACCTCCAGCTTGTGCTGTGACCTAAATGCTTCTTTGTGGATCATTTTAAGTTTGTTCTTCTGCATAGTTAAAGTTCCCAACTCAGTGTACATGCTCAGATCCTGCTTCTCAATGAATTCAATATCATTGAGGGAAATATCAAGGATTACAACATTTTTGGGAACTGCTGGAACATGCAGAAATTTTCTGCCAGAGCAGTTGCAGAAGTGATACTCATCACATTTGTAACAGTTGGGTTTAGAGACGGTCACAATGTCACGGCAAACGAAACTGAAATAGATAAAAATGAATAGTAATGTCTTCATCCTGTTGAAAAGAAAACAATAAATTTATGTCATTAATGCTGTTTTTCTTTATATCAGACATCAATAACAGTTCAGTGAACTGCATTAGCTTTAGTTTGAAACTGATGATGCAATGTAATGAAAAAATTAAAATATTTCATATTTACCAGAATAACAAGCTAGTGTTAACAAAACATAGCGCTTGTTATATCGCTTGTTGTTGGAAGAAAACGTATATATATATATATATATATATATATATATATATATATATATATATATATATATATATATACATACACATACCATAAAACATATGTATATGTATGTATGTGTGTGTACTAAATCCGTCACATCTATTAATACTGTGACCATCATGTGCCACTGCACACTTCTCTTATGTGTTTAAACAACAGGTTGCAAGTGATAAATAATGTGTGTTGTGAGCAGTACCGCGATTCTGACATTGTAAAGGTTAAGTAGACCCATTTATAAGATCACAAGGCCAGATCACAATCACAAGACTCCCTCTCAGTGGGTGGAATGGCCCTCCCTTTCCCTCATCAATCAGCATGACACTAGCCAATGTGAGGGGATGCAAACTAATGGTGAAATTTGAGTTTGACACAATTTCAAGGCAATACTTGTTTTTTTTTTTTCAAACTTCATTTCACTAAATTTCACGAGGCGTAGGCTTGAATTGCACACAAAGCTTCTGCAGATGTTCACTGGTTGCTACTTTACAGACATAAAGTAGTGTTGTCTTATACTGAAGTGTCAAAATGAAGTGTTCTTTTTTTGTGATCTGGATGTAAGTAATAATGCATACGAATTTCAATCACACCTATCACAGTTTTAAAGGGGAATGACTCACAGTGCTAATAAAGGAAAATTACTCATACGATGTCTGCAGTATGTTCTCCATTTCATGAGGAACATGCATGAGAGGAAAGTCCCTGACCATCATTGAACAGGATATTTACATAAGAAAATCATTTATCGAGAAAAGCTGTAAGTCAGTTTTAGCTAAAATGCCTTGACATCACATTTTTGAAACTTTAAATCTCTGGCAGTATGGTTTCAAGTGTTTCAAATTGCGTATTCATAGTAAAGATATGCTGCCGAATAAGCGTATACCAGTTTTATGTTCAAGAAATGTGTAAAAAATTAATTTAATTGTAGATCAATGGTAAAAAAAATAAGAGCAGCTGTTCAGAACTGCGTGGGAATGTCATATTGCATAATGGTTGACAGTTATGTCTCCTCTGCAACATGAACACCCCACTGGCAGTGGGAGTGGTGAGCAACACCGCTAACAATGCTAGAGATGGCAGGATCGGTGTGGTTCAGCCCTGCCCAGTTGATTTTGTGATGTTGCTAGACCTCTAAAATGTCTGTGGGACAACTTGTTCTCCATTTTGCTCTTTTACTCTATATCCGTAGAGCAGCTGAGATCTAGATACATAGTGTTATATCCAAAATCTATAGGTAGCTAGCTAACTGCTGGACCATGCTTCTGAAATTGAGGCCACACAAGCTATATTTGTGGACACGCAGAAGAAATGCAATTACTAAGAAACACTGACAACTGACACTGAAACATTTTCAGCGCTGCAGTAACACTGACGTGGTGGTGGTGGTGATGTATTATTGTGTGTCGTGCTGGTACATGTGGATCAGACACAGCAGTGCCGCTGGAGTTTTAAACACCTCAGTGTCACTGCTGGACTGAGAATAGTCCACCAACCAAAAATATTCAGCCAACAGTGTCCTATGGGCAGCCTCCTGTGGGTAGCGTCCTGATGACCACTGATGAAGGACTAGAGGATGACCAACACAAACTGTGCAGCAGCAGATGAGCTGTCATCTCTGACTTTACATCTACGAGGTGGACCTACAAGGTAGGAGTGTCTAATAGAGTGGACAGTGAATGGAGTGTTTAAAAACTCCAGCAGCACTTCTGTGTCTGATCCACTTGTACCAGCGCAACACACACTAACACATCACCACCACCACGTCAGCGTTACTGCAGTGCTGAGAATGATCCACCACCCAAACAACACCTGCTCTGTGGTGGTCCTGACCATTGAAGAACAGGGTAAAAGGGGCTATCTGTCTCCTATATGGTAAGTGGTGCTGATAAAATTGACAATGATTGTAGAAACAAGGTGGTTCTTAATAAATTGGTGCAATGATGTATATAATATTCAATAGAGCGCAATGTCATTATTGTACACAAACATTACAGTCCTGTTTCTATGGCCAGGGCAGGGTAGCAATAGCATTGGGCTACCAAGGCAATGTTCTATTCCTGACCATATTCTCAACAATTGCCAGCAGTAATATCAGAAATATAGAAAGCAAAAAAGGAAAATAGCAATCAAAACAACATTCTCAGAAGTAGAATAGAAACAAATTGTAAGATTTTGATATTATTCTATTATTAGTAGGTGCACATATTATTTGTATTACTATCATTATTAGTAGTGGTAGTAATAGTAGTAGTAGTATTCATTAAATAAATTACCTGTCTGCAGATCGACGAGCGAAAGTCATCAACCTCAGAAGAACAGTCAGAGGCAAAGTTGCATCACAGGAAGGAACCACAGAACTTTAAAGATAAAAGTAGTCATTATCTGTATACAATGGTCCTACATTTTAAGAGAAAGTTCCTTAGGAACTGTTCATTTTGTTCCTAACAAAATGTCATTTTGTCATTCTGTTCAGTTTCATTTTGCGTCAAAAATGTGAAAAATTCTTTTGCTTCCCCATAAACGAGCTCATCTAGTTTCAAGAAAGTAAAGCCTTTTATGCAAAGCGGTGTCTTGGGATGTCTTGCTCCAGTGATCTGTGCTCTAAAATTGAGGATTTGAGAAGAGGAAGCCAGCTGTTCATGCAAACCTTTAAAGCAGGCCAGTAATGAGCAAGACTGACATTGCTGAATATATTGTCCTTCTTCTCAACATACAGCGCTTACCGAATATTTGGACAGTAACACTGTACTCCAAAGTTATGAACTAAATAACGTATGATTTGTGCTTTTTTGTGCATTAAAATCCAGAAATGTTGGCCACACAGTTCCTGCTTGTTTTGAAGGGCTCTAAGTTGAGCAATAACTAAATTCTTTCTTCAGAAATATTTTTCTATTGAAATCGGCAGTAACATGCAAAAGTCTTTGTAAAATAGTTAGAACAATCATTGTGTGCCAGTTATGCATTGTTCAGCCTCAGGAATAAAGCAGAAAATGTAACAGAAAATGACTCAGAAGCCACAACAACAAAAAATCGAATCATTTGTTTGAGATTTTTTTGTGTCTATGCTTTTATTTACAGCTTTCATTCTTTTTAGACTCACTTTCAGTTTAAAAAAAAAATCTGCAGGCCCACCTCCGAAGTTCAGCCTTAGAAGTTGGTTGATTATTTTCTGAAATAATCCAAACACATTCAGTGTTGTTGAGGTCTGGACTCGGGGGGTGGTCAGTCCAGAAAACTTGTGTCTTTTCAATTGTTTTCCTTTGATTTTCCCCTCCATATGCAAATGAATTATGTTATATCTGCTTAGAAATATCTACAAAAATAAATAACATGCTTAATGGCCGTTAACTGGGAATTAAATAAATAATTGGTGGCCTCTGACATCACAGTACTGTATATAATTTACAAGACTGACCTCTTACCTCTCCCCTCATTGCTCACTAGCAGCTCAACACAATCTTGTGCATGCAACTATGTCCAGGCTAATATGATAAGTAAGTTACAGGGTAAAATAATAGCTGCTGTCAGAAGAAAACCTTGTATGTCCATTTTTGTCTTTTTTTTCGTTTATGCCATAATTAGAAAATCTCTATTGGCCTTTACATTGTGTATAAATTTCATCAAGAATGGAGAAAAAGAAATGGCCTAAAATTATACAGAAGAAAGTCTGATTCCCCTGATTTTAGGGGTGCAATGATTATTCGACTAAAATCGGTGACCAAATTAGTTGGCAACTAATTTAGTAGTCGATTAGTTGGTGACGTTTTGACATTACCACTCACTGGAGAGTTAACAGTGCAATGGCTGCCTCAATAACCAATTCCTCAAAAGTGCTAGAGCTAAACTGTCTGTTGTGGTGTTTGTAAAGCTTACCTTAGCTGACATGGGAGCACATCCACCATGCAGGTATAGCTGAAGAGGAAACTTGATGAAGAGGACTCATCTCAGGAAGATACGCCCCATCTCAAATCCCAAACTAGATCACTAAATACTGTGAAAAAATAATGCATTTACCATTAGAAGTGCACTCATTAGTGTAGCTTGTGAAGTACAGAAATGTTTGGTTTGGGATGCGGTGATAGTTGTGCTAGTGAGCTAGTTACTTCATGTTGTGAGCTGAGCTGTAACATCTGTAACAAAATGCAGGTTCTCTGGGATCGTTGACAGAGTTGGAACAGAGAAGCAAGTAACTGTTATTCACAGCGACCCTGTTCACTTTCCAGATAATGTTTATAGTTTTAAACACTGCATTGTTCACGTTGAGGCCACCGGTGCATTCAAATTTGGCGAACACAGGAGAGCAATTGCAAAGTTTTCGAACATTTAGCTCCACTCGCTAACAGTTTAATGAAGTAGTTCTCTGAACACACAGCTGGACGAAGAGTTACTGTTGAAACGAAGTGTTTACACAAAATTGTTCAAATTTAACTGTTTATAGAAAAGTTCAATTTAGTTTTGTTATTTTATTGCTGCTACTTTGCACATCCTTTGTTATACATTTTTGTATTGGCTGGAACGTTCATTAAAACAGTGAATTCTTGAATGGTATTCATCTTTATTGTCTTCACTGTTAGTTAGCAAATGCATAAAACAACCTCAAGCTAAATTTAAAAGCTAATAGCTACATAAAAGTTATTTTTTTATTATAATGTAGTGATTCATAATGCGAATAATCAATTATTCAGTAATCAGTCGATTATTCGACTAACAAATTAGTCATTTGAAGCAGCCATCATTTTGGAGATACAAGCTTTTGTTCTGACAGCAATGATAAATTTTATAATTAAAAAAAAAATTTGTATAAATTAAAAAGTTGATTTCTATCTAATATTCGGTGGCCATTGAAATTGCACTGCCTATAGATAGATAGAGGCTACACAGTAGTACAACCATTCAGATTTTGGGCAGGCAAATATTTTCAGTACTTAGTTGCCTAACTTTTGTATGTGATTACTATCAGAGCAACACCTTGTATCTCTAAAATGATAACTTTACAGGATGGGGGGAAAAAACTTTCTTAACTTGTAATGGAATTTAATGTAGTAAAATTTTTTCCCTACATTTTTATGAGGATATTTAATATTACATTACATTTTCATTGCTATGAAAGAAGTTTTATTGTAACCTTTTGGCTTATTGTAACCACATGAAAGACCACTGAACAGGATTTAATGTATTCATTTGAGGAGGAGTGTTATATCCAGTAGATGGCACCAGGGCTAAATAGTTGAACAACACAGATTTTCAAGTATAGTATATAAACCATTGTACTGCATTAGTTCAAACTGCAGTCACACAGTAAAACCATAAAAAACAATGCATTTAAAAGTATTCAGACCTCAGATGTTTACTAGGGGTATGTTAAGATCTATTTAAACTCAAGGCAGAATAGAGAGAATAGTTGAGTAATAATATACAAAATCATCATTTATAGGGTACTTTCATGAAAATAATACTTACATTTTCGTACGTGTTACATACTGACATAGTGTGGAGTCAGAGGGTGGTGGTTTGTGATGGGGTGGTCAAGGGGGTCATCTGTTGGTGGGAAGGCACACAGCTACATCACTGTCTGAAGTGTATCACACTGTCTTAACACAGCTTAGAAATGGGGTGGAGTGGTGGTTTGGCCAAGGGTTGGTCAAATTGGTCCAGACAAAAAAAAACCCCAAAAAAATCCAGTGTTTTTTTAAGACCATTTTTATTTCTTTTATAGTTAAGTTGAAAGATTTAGATAAAATAATTACATTTTATCATACTAATTTAATATATCAGAGTTGATTTCCTAAAGAAAGAGGCTACACAGTAGTAAAAACATTTAGAAATTATGCCCCATTTTGTATTGAAAACCTTTTGATAAGGCATGAAAACATATGGACAAACATTATTTTCAGTGATTAGTTACATAACTTTTGCATATCATTACTGCCATCAGGAAAAAATATTCTTAACTTGTAATGGAAGTTAATGTAACAATTTTTTTTCCAAGTAACATTGAGCATTTACATTAGTCTATACATCAACAGTACATAACACAATGCAAATGGTTACTAGATTTTTCAAATTATGCAAAAAAAGAAAAAAAAAAAGACAAAAGTGGTTTCTGCGCAAAAGTAATAAACATTATTTAGCAAGAGGTTCTCAACACTCCCTTTTTATCCCACATTGAGACAAGTGCAGGGCTGTCTTAAAACAGGCCTTCCACACTCATTTAAACTGTTCTGATGGGTCAAGTCATGTTGAAGCTGCCTGCGTCATATGACCTCAAACTACTACCAATGAACATCATCTCGTTTAGCTGGCTGAGCCCACTGAAGAGATTGTTTCTCATTTCCTGCAATAAAGAGTTGCTAAACTTCAGTGTTCTTAGGCTGCCTACAAACTGGAAAAGTGGAGCAGATGGTTGTATATAGGTTTCCTAAAAGATTTAGGTGTTTTAGAGGTTTAGGTTTATGAAACCATGATGGAGAAATGTTCATGAGCCCATTGAAAGACATGTCAAGCTCCTCCAGGTTCTGCTGCAAATTGAATGCTTCTTCTTGGATCAGTCTAATTTTGTTCTTCTGAAACTTCAAGGTTTTCAGTTCATTGTACTGGCTCAGATCATTGTGTTCAATTGACTCAATGTTATTAAAGGACACATCCAAGATCAGAACATTTGCTGGAACAATGGAGACTTGTTGAAGTTTTTCTGCAGAGCAGTTGCAATATCGATACTCATCACATTGATGACATTGCGGCCTTTAAGATGCTACACTTTCAACTCTGCATATGCATATTTTTAAAGATTTTTTAAGTTTTACTATTCATTTTGAACATTTGAACTCTTCAGGAAACAGAAATTGAGAGGTAAACAAAGTAAAGGGTTTTGTTCTAAATGCATTATAGACCATTTTCAAACATTGTATTTTGTTTCATGATATAAACTTATGATACACTGTGCTATATGATGATTAATCCCACCTTTATTAGAGAAATAAAAATGCATTTTCCACTAATATCATATAACAAAAACTCATTATTTCCAAAATTGTTACAAATATATATAGAGTGTTTTGAATTTAAAACTCTTAAAAAAATCAACAACATCTAAATTGAACTGAATAATATGAAGTTTTTGGAAGCACTTTAACAAGCTTATTTTGACCTGTTGGTCATACTGATCCAGTGCAGCACGCGGTTCAATGTCAGCGCAGCAGCGTAAAGTTTTGGGAGAGTCTGTTCAACATAAATGATGAACTAACCTAACTTTGTGTAAATAGAGCACAATATAGAAATATGTCCACATATGAAGTGTCTGAAGTAACTAAGGCTAATATTAAAGAGGTGGTTAAACAGGCCCAGACGCTGTCCGAAGAGGTAATCTGTTCTGGCCCCATCCCAATGAGGCGTGGCGATGAAGCTTACAGCAGGCTTTCTTCGCTGAACCGCTGGATGTCCAAGTGGTGTACGGACAATCATGTGGGCTTTATAGACAACTGGCTAATGTTTGAGGGCAAGCCTGGTCTTTTAGGTAGGGATGGTGTCCACCCCACGCGGGATGGTGCTGCCTTACTTTCGTGCAGCATAGCACATAGTCTCTTAGTTAGTCGGCAGAGTAGCAGTAGCCTTAGAAGCTGCTGACAAACCGGAGCCGGGACCAGGCCGCAGACAGAGAGGCTTAACCGACCGTCTGTGAGCTGCAAAGAGACGTTACCTAGATACCAATGTATTCAGACTGTGTCTGTCCCCCGAGTCAAACATAAATGTCAAAAAACTCAAACAGTAAATCTAAATAACCTAACGTATATTAAACAATCATATCCAGACTCTAGCACTAGCACTTCAAAACTAAAGATTGGTTTACTTAACATAAGATCTCTAAATTCAAAAGCAGTAATAGTGAATGAAATCATAACTGATCAGAAATTTGATGTGTTGTGCCTCACTGAAACCTGGATTAGACCCGATGAATATTTAGCATTAAACGGAGCCACCCCTGCAGGCTATAATTATATACACAACCCCAGATCGTCCGGTAGAGGAGGCGGGGTCTGCATAATTTTTAGAAATTCCCTAGCTGTCAATCAGAAACACTATGATAATTTCACTTCTTTTGAGCTTCTTTACATCAATATAATTAATCCAATTACAAAACAGAATGCATTTTCTTTAATTAATATTTACAGACCACCAGGACCCTATGTAGAATTTTTAAAAGAATTTAGTGATTTCGCTGCAGATTTAGCAGTTTGTAGTGATAAAGTAATTATAGTAGGAGACTTCAACATTCATTTTGAAAAAGTTGATGACTCATTAAAAAAGGCTTTTGCATCAATTCTAGACTCAGTTGGTATTGCTCAAAATGTAACAGGACCTACGCATTACTGTAATCATACTCTGGATCTGGTTTTGACCCTGGGTGTTAGCATAGATAACCTAGATATTCTTTCTCAAACCTCAGTAATCTCAGATCATTATCTTATTTCTTTTAAACTTCATCTTAGTCATAATATACGTACATCCCCCAGCTACTCTATGAAACGTTCAATAACGCCCTTTACCGCTCAACAATTTACTGATAACCTTCCTGATTTATCAACCATAGTGTACTCTCCAGGTAACCCAGCAGAACTAGACAAACTAACTGATTGTTTAGAAAATACCTTCCGGTCTACTTTAGATGGTGTAGCACCACTTAAACACAAAAAAGAGAGACAGAAAAAACTTGCGCTGTGGTATAACGACCAAACTCGTACTTTAAAGCAATTAGTACGAAATTTTGAGCGAAAATGGCGATCAACCAAACTGGAAGTATTCCACTCTGCTTGGAAAGACAGTATTGTTGAATATAGAAGAGAAATTAATAAAGCCCGCTCAGAGTATCTGGCCTCTCAGATCGAGATTAATAAAAACAACCCTAGAGTTCTCTTTAGTGTTATTTCTAAACTGACTAAAAATCAGGCAGGTACTGATCCTCAGATTCCAGCAATCCACACTAGCAATGCTTTTATGGACTATTTTGATAATAAAATCGAAAATATTCGGGACAAAATTCAACAGATAAATAGCACATCTTGTCTGTCATCTGGTGTGGCTGATATAGAACAAAATCCAGCTACCGAAGTCAGGTTGGAAGTTTTTAACCCACTACATCATTTAGAACTGGAGAAAATTATCTCCTCATCAAACTGCACAACCTGTACACTTGATGCAGTTCCCACAAAACTATTAAAACAGGTATTACCAGACATAATTAAACCACTATTAACAATAGTAAACTCATCATTAAACCTGGGGTATGTTCCCAAAGCCTTTAAACTAGCAGTAATTAAACCTTTGATCAAGAAACCAAATCTTGATCCTAGTGTACTATCTAACTATAGACCTATTTCAAATTTACCATTTATTTCTAAGATTTTAGAAAAGGCCGTGGCCCAACAACTTGGCTCTTATCTGCAAAGAAACCAGATCTATGAAAAATTCCAATCTGGATTTAGGCCTCATCATAGCACTGAGACAGCTCTAGTTAAGATAACAAATGATCTGCTTCTTGCCGCTGACCAAGGCTGCGTTTCTTTACTGGTACTTCTTGATCTGAGCGCAGCTTTTGATACAATAGATCATAATATCCTCCTAGAAAGATTAGAGAAAATGGTCGGTATAACTGGAACTGCCTTATCGTGGTTCAAATCATACTTGACCGATCGTTTTCAGTTTGTGAGGGTAAATAATATACCCTCCAATTATACAAAGGTTAGATATGGAGTTCCACAAGGCTCTATCTTAGGACCATTATTATTTACGTTATACATGCTCCCCCTGGGCAAAGTTATTAGAAAACATAATGTTAATTTTCATTGTTATGCAGACGACACGCAGCTCTTCATATCAGCCAAACCTGATGACAAACAGAGAATAAAGAAAATGGAGGATTGCGTAAAAGATGTGAAATCATGGATGTCACACAACTTTCTTCTATTAAATAGTGATAAAACAGAAGTTCTTCTATTAGGCCCTAAAGCTGCTAGAAATAAATTATCACACCTAATGTTGAATCTGGCCGACTTCTCAGTCACACCTGGTTCAACAGCTAAAAATCTTGGCGTTATCATAGATTCAGATCTAGCATTTGATAAACACATATCTAATGTTACTAAAACAGCTTTTCTACATCTCCGTAACATCGCCAAGCTAAGAAATGCTTTATCCTTACATGACGCAGAAAAATTAGTACATGCCTTCATTACGTCAAGGCTAGACTACTGTAATGCGCTACTGTCAGGATGTTCTAGCAGTAACTTAAATAAACTTCAGCTAGTTCAAAATGCTGCAGCCAGGGTCCTTACTAAAACTAGAAAATTTGACCATATTAGTCCAGTCCTATCAGCTCTTCACTGGCTTCCAGTCAAATTCCGCATAGACTATAAAATTCTCCTGTTAACGTATAAAGCCCTACATGGGCTCGCTCCTGAGTATCTGAGAGACCTTATCTCCTATTATGAACCACCACGATTACTTAGATCACAGGGTGCTGGCTTCCTAGTAGTTCCCAAAATTCAGAGAAGCTCTGCAGGAGGAAGAGCTTTCTCTTATAAAGCGCCCCAACTCTGGAATAATCTCCCCGATAATGTTCGGGACTCAGACACAGTCTCAATCTTTAAGTCTAGACTAAAAACTTACTTGTTTAGTTTAGCTTTTGGTAGTTAATGTTAATTCCCTTTAGATAAGGCTGCAGATCCAGGGATTCATGGACATAGTGAATTGTGGGTAAACTGAGATGCTGGTGCTGCTGTCACTCACTACATGCAGTCACTCAGGTTTGTGGACGGTGGAGTGGGTGAATGCCAGTGTCTCAGGGAGCCTCCGTGTCTATGTTACCTTCTGGCTCTCTCCCTTTAGTTAGGCTGTTATATTCAGACCTGCCGGAGTCATTAGTCACACTCTGATAATTTTTTACATTTTCTGTTCTTCATAAATCCAGTCTAAACTAATTCCTAAATCTTTCCTTCCTCCGAGTTACTGACTGTCCACCGGTCCGGCCCAATACTGATGGATGTCCCACCCTCAAGTCCCCCTGTCCCCCTGATTGACCAGACTGATGGAAGTTTCTGGAACGCAGCTTCTCCACTACAGATCACATCCAAATCTATATGAACTCTAATTGTTTCCACTGTTGATTATACACACCTGAATATATTAGAACTGCGTGGATGTAAAATTGACTTTTCAATGTTTAACTTATAAGTTGTCTGACCAGTGGTAGGATGGTCCCCCCTTTAGATGTGAGTCTTGGTCCTCCCGAGGTTTCTTCCTCCTCCAGCTCTGAGGGAGTTTTTCCTTGCCTCAGCGCTCACGGGGGTTCTGTATATTCTGTATATTATGTTCAGTGTTTTGTCTGATTCTCTGTGCTGTGATTCCCATTTTTGTAAAGCTGCTTTGTGACAACATCAGTTGTAAAAAGCGCTATATAAATAAATTTGATTTGATTTGATTTGATATGCAGTCGAGACTGACGCGGCTTTTTTCTGAATTTCTACAAACACCATTTCATTTTATAGTAAATTAGTTTGGGCTGGTTTATGTTTATGAACAGAGGCCTACAGATCAACATAGTAAAGGAGCTCATCTGTGATCCTGAGTTTAAAGCCAGTTTTTATTCAACTTAAACTTCTAACTAAGTTGTAAATAAATCTTAAACTGAAACTTTGCTTGTGTGTAAAAAGTGATTTCAGAGCCACTCGGTTCTCCCTGATGGAAACTGTTTACCTTCAGTGTTTTGCGGTTATGATAATTTTAATAAACATCAGCATCACTAATTAATGACATTCTATTAAAAGACTGGTTTACCAAGAGAGACACTGGAGTGTTTTCACCTAAAATTAGTTCATGAAGCGAGTTTTGCTACAAAAATGATAATGGGATGTTAAAGTCATAATTAATCTTTTAGTACTTTTACTTTCAGTACTTAAGTACATTTGAAGGCAAATACTTTTGTACTTTTACTAAAGTTGAGGTCTAAAGGGAGGATCTGTTCTACTACTCTACTTCTACTGTTACTGGAGTAAAATTTTATCTTGGGGGTCTCTCTAGCTTTTTTTTTTTTAATCCCAACAAAGTTTTAAAGTTTTCCCTAATCAAATGTCCTCAGCTTCCAATGCAGCAATTCTACTCTTCTACTCTTTATTCTACTCTACTGCCAAAGCTCTGGCTCTGCAGAAAGATTATATACACCATAATAAATCATTTGTAAAAATCATCTTTTACAGTCATATCAATAAAAGCTCAGCAGTCTGTCATAAAATTAGTATATATAGACAGTTTTTAGTCATCATGAAATTTTGACACAGTGTGAAGGGCAGCTGCTGCTCTCAAATAATGTAAAAGAAAACGACAACAATAATTGTTATCATTCACTTTTCTTTCCTGATATGAGTTTGGATACACCAATGAAGGAGACTTTGGCAGCAGCATTATGGACATACAGCACTGGTCATCAAGACAAATTTTCAGAGCTGTAATTGATTAATAGTTCTTATGAACCAGGTCCCTAGACTAGACCGCATTTTATGAATCAATTTCAGATAACTCCATAAGAAACATGCTCTTAATTCACAATGCAAGCAGAACCAACAAATGTGATTACTTAAACTAAATACTTAAATCATAAAGGTGTGTTAGTCTAATTCAAAAACCACCATGAAATGAATTGAAACCTGATTACAACACCGAAGTTCTCTATTTGTGTACAAGGAACTGTAAGTATCACTCAGACATTCAATATCATTCAAACCATCCCTTGGTCACATTCTGTAGCCTTCCCAACCCTGAAATACACTTTATTTTAAATATAAAGGTAGTGTTGCAACTAAACATATTCTAGATTTTGAAAAAAAAGGGTAAGAGGTGATTACCTGATATGTGCAGTAGGTGCACTTGTTGTCCTCTCATAACCGAACAAGAGTTTGCCACATGTATAAAAAAGGAACAAAGTACACTGCTCAAAAAAATAAAGGGAACACTCAAATAACACACCCTAGATCTGAATGAATGAAATATTCTCATTGAATACTTTGTTCTGTACAAAGTTGAATGTGCTGACAACAAAATCACACAAAAATCATCAATGGAAATCACATTTTTAACCAATGGAGGCCTGGATTTGGAATAACACACAAAATTAAAGTGGAAAAACACACGACAGGCTGATCCAACTTTGATGTGATGTCCTTAAAACAAGTCAAAATGAGGCTCAGTATTGTGTGTGGCCTCCACGTGCCTGTATGACCTCCCTACAATGCCTGGGCATGCTCCTGATGAGGTGGCGGATGGTCTCCTGAGGGATCTATTCCCAGACCTGGACTAAAGCATCCTACAAGACGTGATATCCCAGATGTGCTCAATCGTATTCAGGTCTGGGGACCAAGCGGGCCAGTCCATAGATTCGATGTCTTCATCTTGCAGGAACTGCTGACACACTCCAGCCACATGAGGTCTAGCATTGTCCTGCATTAGGAGGAACCCAGGCCCAACAGCGTATGGTCTCACAAGGGGTCTGAGGATCTCATCTGGGTACCTAATGGCAGTCAGGCTACCTCTGGCGAGCAAAATGAGACATTTTGAAAAAAAATGCCACCCCACACCATTACTGACCCACTGCCAAACCGGTCATGAAGGATGTTACAGGCGGCAGATTGCTCTCCATGGCATCTCCAGACTCTGTCACGTCTGTCACATGTGCTCAGCGTGAACCTGCTTTCATCTGTGAAGAGCACAGGGCGCCAGTGGCGAATTTGCCAATCCTGGTGTTCTCTGGCAAATGCCAAGCGTCCTGCACGGTGTTGGGCTGTGAGCACAACCCCCATCTGTGGACGTCGGGCCCTCATACCATCCTCATGGAGTCGGTTTCTAACCGTTTGTGCAGACACATGCACATTTGTGGCCTGCTGGAGGTCATTTTGCAGGGCTCTGGCAGTGCTCCTCCTGTTCCTCCTTGCACAAAGGCAGAGGTAGTGGTCCTGCTGCTGGGTTGTTGCCCTCCTACGGCCTCCTCCACGTCTCCTGGTGTACTGGCCTGTCTCCTGGTAGCACCTCCAGCCTCTGGACACTACGCTGACAGACACAGCAAACCTTCTTGCCACAGCTCGCATTGATGTGCCATCCTGGATGAGCTGCACTACCTGAGCCACTTGTGTGGGTTGTAGAGTCTGTCTCATGCTACCACGAGTGTGAAAGCACCACCAACACTCAAAAGTGACCAAAACATCAGCCAGAAAGCAGAAAGGTACTGAGAAGTGGTCTGTGGTCCCCACCTGCAGAACCACTCCTTTATTGAGTGTGTCTTGCTAATTGCCACTAATTTCCACCTGTTGTCTATTCTATTTGCACAACAGCTGTGAAATTGATTGTCGATCAGTGTTGCTTCCTAGGGGGACAGTTAGATTTCACAGAAGTTTGATTTACTTGGAGTTATATTGTGTTGTTTAAGTGTTCCCTTTATTGGATATGAGAAGGAATGAAAGGAACCTACCAACCATTGCTGGTTTACAACAGGTCCCATCAAAGCAGCATTAATCCACTTAAAGCCATGATGCAATGCATTTTTCATGTGAAAAATAATATGCAAGTAGAAAAATCACTTTTAAGTGACTTCCAATATTACATCTACCTTCCTGATCAAGGTTTCTACAATGTACATATAGAGTGTAATACAGCACAGTATAACACTTCTGAATTACAGTGTATTTTTGGATGATCGTGTTCTTATCGAATTTACTTTGATTATTCATATAGTGTGTTTTTCTACAGCAAGCAGCTCTACAACAGTGCAAACCAAGGAAAATAGTGCCAACACAAAACTCCCTAAGAGCCGGAGAAGGAAACACCGAAAGGAACTAGGAGCGAAAGTGGAACCCACCATCCTTTGGTCAGCAGTGGATACCAGAGTCACGGCACATATAGAGAAATTGAAAATAACAGATACTTGGATCAAACAAAGGAAAGATCAGTGAGATGAAACAGTGAGTGGTAACCAACGTTAGAAAACTGTCAGAGAATATTTGGTGGTGATATACTGTATACAGCATGTTACATATGAGAACATGGCAGGTAAAGAGTCCAGTATGAGGGTTCGGCAAGCAGTAATGCACATATGCATCATGAATGGAGGGAACCCTCCATATTAAGACGTGTAAGCCTCAAAACGGGGTGGACAGAGTGCTGAAAATTGCTACTTAAGTATGCGTTATATAACTGTTAGTGTAGTGATGACTTATTCATTACTTATACTTACTACCAGTAAAAGTATTAGAAAAGGAAATGTCTCAAATAAGAGTGAATAAGACTTATATTTAGGGCATTTAGCACAGTACAAATATCTGCCAGAAACAAGAGTCAATGCTGACTCTAACTGAATGGCTGAGCTAGCAGAGTTCTAACCAGTATCTAGTATCTTAGTATCTAGCTAAGAACCAGAGTTCTTAGCTAGATACTAACTTCACACAAAGTACCCCCACAGCGACACAAATAATACTGTCACTGTAATAACATCCATAACAAAAACTTATTCACTGATTAAAGTCTCTCTTATTGCCCCCATGCCACTCCCATGATGCATTGTCTGTTCTGCAAGACCATGCCTCTCACACATCCAGGGTTGCTTGAGCCATTGTAAGGATGCCACATTGCCACAAAGGTCAGCTGAGTCCCTGGGACACATGGGGGTATGCCAACCACCCCATGGTGTATCATTGGCAGCAAAGGAGTCTAAAGCCGTGTTAACAGGCAACTGACCCCTGTGGCAGCATAAAGAATGAAAATGGCAGTGGCCCTTGAACAAAGCCTTGTGGAACAGCATTTGTGTAAAAATTTTGTTGTATAAAGAAAATTCATAATTTTCAATTATGAACTTATTGAAGTCAGTCAATTAGGATCTGAACAAGAGTGCCACTTCAGTGATCCCAACTTACATGCTGAGCTAGAGCTTTCTTTAGCTTTCTTTAGCTAGAGCTTTTCTGAACACTCGCCAAATTTCCCAAGAAATTGGTGGAAAGTGAATTGGTCCTTATTTCTCAAACAAAGGAGATGTCTAAGATCTCAAGACTGCCTTACCAAACTTGAAAAGAGCTTTTACAAAAGAAAGTTTTGTTAAACCAACATTTTTTTTGTCATTGAAGCTATCATCAGCACCACTATGGCAAGTAAGTTAGCAGTCAGCTAACACTGGAGTTGTCAGCCAATATGGGACCCCAACCATCCAAACACCACATGTATACAAATATATACATTTTGCCCACTGGTGATTGGATTTAACATGCAATGATTTGAAGAGGAGATCTGCAAAGTTAGAGCACACTGCTGAATTTGGGTGAAGGCTACCAGCTGCATGACTAATCTGGTTATACTGCACTGCAAAGGCTTTGTTAGATAGCAGATTATTTCAGGTCAAATGTGTCCTCTTTTTCAATTTGATCAGCAAAAAATAGTCATGGCTGCTACAGACTGTGCCAAGGCTTTAGAAATGAGCTGGGTTTAAGATTAAACATGCATTGAATAGGAACCGAAAGGATTGTTTTTGTTTTATCAAGGTGGGAAAATATATTGATTTCACCACAGTAAGAGCCCTCCTGTAGTCAATAGAGCTTTTCTTTCATTCTTATTAAGAAAGGGAAATTCCTAGTAGTTTGTCATTACACTGTATTCTTCCGAGTAAAAATCTGGCAGTTTCTTAATCTGTGCATTCGGTTTCCAATGATATACTGTGTAAACACTAGATTTAAAAAAAAGAGGAAACCAGACACTCACGACACAGTTGTTAGGCAAACAGAAACAAACCCATTCCCTTCATTCATTTTTTCTCTCACAAAGGTCAGGCCACAACATGTCTAGTTATGGAACTATTTCCTCCTGGGCTGAGCGCCCAATAAATTCTGAAATTTGGAGTAGGTGGAGGAAAAGATAAATTAGGGCACATATCACTGCTATATTTTTAATTCTATAATTATCTATGCCAACCTAGAGGTAATAATGTTAGCCAAAATAATAATGGTGCTTTGGAAAAACATTTAAAGTTAGGTCTTGTGCATTTCCGTGCAAAGCTTTGCTAAAAGCTAAAAAACGCTTCTTCCTAACATTTATATTCTAGCCTTGTAATCTCCATAGACAAACATTGGCATGTTTGGGTTGTACTGAAGAGCTCCGTGACTTTAAATATGGCACTGTCATAGAATTCCTCCTTTGCCACAATTCAATACTTAAAATTTCTGCGCTGCTAGGTCTACCTCAGACAGCTGTAAGTACTATTATTGTGAAATGACAGCATCTAGGAGCAACAATATCTTAGCTGTGATGCGATAGACCATGCAAACACACAGAGTTAAGTGCTGAGGTGCATTGCCTGTCCTCTGCTGCATAGCAGTACAAGAACTGTGTATCAGAAGCTTCATGAAATGAGCTTCCATGGTCGAGCAGCTGGACACAAGCCTAAGATCACTATGTCCAATGCCAAGTGTTGGCTGGAGTGGTGTAAAGCACACCACCACTGGACTTTGGAGCAGTGGCTACATGCTCTCTGGAGTGATGAATCAAGCTTTACTATCTGGCAGCATGATGGACAAATCCTGCTTTTGCAGATGCCAGGAGAATGCTACCTATCAGTGTATAGTACTGACAGTAAAGTTTGGTGGAGGAGGGATAATGGGCTGGGGGCTGTTTTTCAGGGTTTGGGCCACTTAGTTCCAGTAAAGGTGTTAAAGATGTTAAAGCTACAGCATACAAGATATTTGCGGCAGCAGTTTGGCCCTTTTGTGTTGTAGCATGACTGAGCCCCTGTGCACAAAGTGAATGCCTCAAAGACATGGCTTGATGTGGAGGAATTCTAGTGGCCTGCACAGAGCCCTGACCTCAACCCTTCTGAACACCTTTTTGATGAATTGAATTCATCAAAATTTTTATGGGGGGTGGGGGGGTGGGGTGGGGGGCTGGGGCTTTTGGGGCCTCGTATGTGGATCTGTGCCACACACTCCACCTCTTGTTGTTGTGTTTTTTTAATGTTGTTTATATGTTTGTATGTGTTTTATTGTGTTGCGCTTGGGGTTAGTTAGAGTGGGTTTGTGTAAAGAAAGTAGTTCTACCTAGAACCGTGAACACTCCCGTGGAGCAGTCATGGGTTGGAGGTTAGGGAACCATCCTTGTGACTGGAAGGTCACCGGTTTGATCCCATGAGCTGACAGTATGTGACTGAAGTGCCCTTGAGCAAGATGCCTAACCCCCAACTGCTCCCCAGGCGCTGTGGATAGGTCTGGCCATCGCTCTGGGCAAGTGTGCTCACTGCCCCCCAGTGTATGTGTGTTCACTAGTGTGTATGGAGTGTTTCACTGCACAGATAAGTCAAAAAGTATAGGTGAAATTTCCCTGTTGTGGGACTAATAAGAGTCTCTTAATCAAATAACCGTTTGCATGGTTAAATGGTTGCTGGAGAACATGCTGTATGGTTCTGTTTAGAACCTTTTTGAAAATGGTTCTATATAGCACCAAAAGGGTTCTGCTGTTGTTGCGATATCAAGCCTGTAACAATAGGAAAGCTCTTTTGGTACTGTATAGAACCATATACAAAACATTCTCCATCAGTCTGAAAAACTACTTAAGCATCTAAATGGCTCTTTGTATGTTCATCCTTCTATACAGAACCACTGTCTTTACTAAAGAACCCTTGAAGAACCATGTTTCTTAGGAGTGCAGGACTAAGAGTGACATGCACTCTATTCAAGCCACTTTTTATGCATCTTTTTCTGATGTTCTGAATGAAGAGAGCAATTTCCAATCAGGAATTATGGACTCTTCTGACTTTTCTTCTGCCCAACATCACAACATCATATCAAATCTATCAGTATTTTGTTTCTCCGCTCTTTACTTTACTATTTACAAAAAATTACAGGAAAAAAACAGGAGTTCCCAAAACTAAAATTCAAAAATGACTAAAAGATTTAGAGAAACTTGGACTCTTAACAACCACCTGGAAGACCTGGTAGACATCAAACCTGTGTCCATCAGATAAACGCCCCTTATAGCCTTCAACTTTGAGAGAGAGGAGAAAATCAAGCTGCTTCAGGTCTGAAAACATTCACAGGTGTTTCTGTCCATTCTTCCACTGTGAGAAGATGACTCAGCACTATGGGTCTGAAAGGATGTGTAGATGTCAAGAAGCTGTAATTAATATGAAAATATGCACTAGAACAACAAAACTGCAGATCCAAGATTTGGAGGAAGGTTTATGGACTGATGAGTCCACAGTTATTGCAAAAAGTGCAACCAACTTCTAAGACTGAACTTTGGAGGTGTGGCTTCAGATTCAAGGTGAGACTTCAGCAAAGAATGGAAGCTGTAATAAAGGTAAAGAGTAGATGCATTCCTGAAAATGTGACGTTATATCTAGTGGTTGAGGCTTGCGTATAAGTTTCTTTAAAATACATATAAATATCTTGTACTTTATGGCTGTTTTAATTGGAAATGATATGAATGAAAAGGTGATCTTTGACTGTATGTGAGAGAATAAGGCCCCGGACACACGTTCACGTGAATCAGTTTTAGAGACATATCTTATAATAAAATCAAGCAGTTTTCTATGATTTATCAAAAAATTAAAGAAACAAAGAACAGGAGTTCCCATTTACCTTCTAAACACTCTTAAGAAGGACGAATAAATAGATAAGCTGGAAATTATAACGAAACATTTCAACATTTGATGCATTTTATGTGTTTAAACTCAGGCTGTTTCTTCAACTAGGTGACTTATTATAGCAATTTTTGTTCATTAATATAATATTTTAATTGCATTCATTTTGTTGTTTGTATATTCACTTTGTTTACTTTTTCAAAATTAATAGGTGAATGGAGGTGTGGCTCATGTAATTAGTTGCTCTTGTTCTAGTTTACTGACCATATGCATCAGTTGTGTACTGGATTCTGAAGCAAAAACTTTTTGATGGAGACTTTGTTACAGTCCTCACATTCACACACATGTCAAACTGCAATCATTTTACTGGCTCACATCTCAATAATAGAAATTGAAGATAGAATAGCTTTTTATATGATAATTATTTGTATTTCTTTACTGATTTTTTTTTTATTCAAAATAAAAATCTAAGCAAAGGTATGTGCATGTATGGGCTTTTCCTTACTTATATACTAGGATTTTTAATAATTATAATGGATGTTTTCAAGAAGAAAAACTTTTACATTTATGGCAGACGCTCTCATCCAAATCAACTTGATCATTTTACACATGCAGGTGAAGGTAGTGTTAGGAGTCTTGCCCAAGGACTGCTAGGGGGCAAACCCAAATGGGGATTAAACTCCAGTCTACAACACAGAAGGCAGGGGTGATACCCACTACACTATACTTTCTCTGGAACTCTCAGAAACCATCAATAACAATCAGAATGTGCTAAGGTGACAGGAAGACCTCTATCGATTTCCAGTCGTTGATTATTGTTACTTTTGTTCTTGGGAGTTAACTGGGACCTTGAGTACACTATTTCGTTCCACCTCATATGTACCACGTGTGACACGAATGACAATAAAGCCTTATCTTATCTTAAAGCTTGGAACAGCATGGTTTATTTATTTCCAATAGTCCACTGCTACTGGAAAATTTTCTGCAAGGTTCAGAGCACATTTTGCATAACATATATTTAAAAAAATAAATAAAACATAAAATAGTAAATATGTCATAACTACACAGGCCACATTTAATGTTTCATTTCTGCCCCAATGTGTTAAGTTGAGCCAATAAACAGTAATTGTGCAGTAAAATGTGCAGAAGTGTGTTCTCTGTAGTGGATGTAACTTATTTTCACTTAGAAAATCAACAAATCAGTGCCAAGTTAATAATGTAGACTGGCCCTTTAAATTTCCTGCGAGCATATTTAAGCTCCGCCCACAAGCCCGCTGCTATTGGGTGGCCTAAAGCGATACTGATAATTTCATTGGCTGACAGGCTGTCAATTAAAAAAAAAAACCGGAAAAACAAGCCAGCGTGGCAGATGAAGGTCAGACTGAACGTCTTTCTGTTTGGCTTTACAGTAAAACGCTGTCAGAGGATTTAGACATTTTGGTTTTCTGTGATTCGTTTCTGTAAATGATGTTTTTCATTCAGCTCTGCGTCCGCAGACATGCCGAGCTCTCCGGTGAAGACGCGCATTCCCCTGAGCAGCTTCGGCCATCTCATCACCGAAGCCTAGGTGGCCTACTGACAGGGCAACTCCACCGAATGTCCAAGCGTTTTCCATTAGTCTGTGGTTAAGATGTAAACGAAATCATTCAGAGTGGTTTGGTGTGAAACGCTTTGTTCTAGGGTCAGCATTGATTACAGTGGTGGTGATAGGTACCAGACGTCCACCTCTAAGAGCTCCCTCACAGAAAGTTATCATTTGACATGGCTCGAATGATATCTGATATTTGAGCCTTTGTTTTACGGTAGTTTTGAAATGAAGTTTTGGTCTAAACTGACTTATTTGAATTAATTCAGGGGTAGGTATTCCCCAAAAACTCTTTCACTATTTTACCATCATCGACATGCCATATAAAACAGGAATTCTCCTTTAACCATTTAGTCAAGTATGTTGATGGTATATATTCATATTTTATCTCATAGGTGTTAATTCCCTTTATACATAGGCTTTCAGTTAGTGTGCAATAATATGTTATCATTTTGTAATAATTTCATTTTATGGAATAGAGTACCATGAGCTTGTTCTGTTGTGTCAGGACTGTATAAAGTGTCAGTTTGTTGTTCTGGACTGTATAAAATGTACTTTCTAAATGAATTTTGTATTACAAGCCCTATTCCTAAAAGTCGGGACAGATTCAAATAATTACTCTACCATAGGAAGCCATATAGTAACAACATCCAGAAACGCTGCCGACTTCTCTGGGCTCAAGCTCATCTGGACTGATGCTCAGATGTGTTGCGGTCTGATGAGTCAACCTTACAGATTGTTTATGGGAATAATGGATACTGGGTTCTCCGAGTCAAAGAAGTGAAGAACTATCCAGATTGTTACCAGCATAAAGTTCAATAGCCAGACTGTGATGGTACGAGGTGGTTTTAGTGGTAACTTGCACATCTTTGAAAGCACAATTAACTCTGAACACATTTTGGAGTGACATGCTGCCTTCTAGATGACATCTTTTTCTATTTCAACACCAAGAAATATTTTGCATGTGTTATAACAGCATGGCTGTGTAATTAGAGGTTACAGATGTTAGACTAGACTGTCTTTCTTTGAAAATGTAAGCCTTTTTAAACTATATACATATTTAACATGAGAATTAAGGCCCAGTGTGGTCACACAGCTGAAGACCCATATAGTGAAGAATGGCAAAATATTTCCCTTTATAACTGGAATAATGTGTTATTGCCCTATTTCCAATGTAATACATGTCAGATGGAATTTACTAATCAGTGCTTTCTGTTTTTGTTAACATTTGCAAGTTTTAAGTATATTTTTTGTGAGAGCAAAAGGAGAAGCACTTAAATTTATATATATATATATATATATATATATATATATATATATAAAACATTTTTTACAGAGCAGATCACTGAAGAGACGCCATCTGTTTATAGTTTATATTCCATATTCCAGATTTGTGGAAAAATGGGTCGACTTTCAGTAGAAAAATAAATTGAGAGTTCAGCTTCTTTTATTATAAGGGTTTAAAATTACATCACCATCTATTTGACTGGAAAGAAGACAATTAAAGCCTCATACGACGCCCAGCTTCTGAATGTAGCTTATGGAATATGAAAGTTATGAAGAATAAGACAAAGTGCATTTTGGAACCACCAGTGGTTCCAAGGAGTTTAAGAGGTTATGCTAAATACTAGATGCACAATGATATTGGAATCACATTGGTATCAAAAGATGATTTAAAACATCAGCATTGGGCAACTGTTTGGATTTGAACGATGTTTCTTTCGATCAGTATTTGATGACATGTTTTTGAGCTCTGATTTGCAGAATGTTGAGGTGATGCAGGGCTACTGTGCAAAAATATCCCACTGGTAATCCCAAAGTCTGAATTTCCTACATTGTGTCAGCATCCGAGATGTACATGAAAAAACAGCATATCGGCATTGGCTCAAAATTCCTATACCAAAACATTCCTTATGTACTTCACATGTACTTGTAATCCACACAGAACTTTTATTCATGTAATCAGGTTCAGTCTGGTTTATGAACTGCATGGTTAGTAATTTGTAGTTCTTTCTGACGGCTTATTGGCCTATACAAGGACAACTGGAGTTAGACTACTGTGTAAACTTAATTTCTATGCTGGTCCATTCGTTTTGTCCTTATGTTTTAGAGACAACTCTTTGGGATTGAAGCACCAGTGAATCTGGTTCAGACTGGATGGAGGAAACATTTTAACAGCTACACACTGCAAGGACGCAGAAATGTCATACAACAAGAAGGTGCAGTCACTCTTGAGCAGTGGTCCACACTGGGCCTTTTCACCCTTAATGGTCTTTAATAGCTCATTATCTATAGAGTTTGATCTAATGTTGCTTCCAAAATGTTTGCCATGGTCCACAAGTACAAAGCAGATGCTTTCAGACAAAATTTTTAAGTCTACATTGTTAACGATTTCTCTGATACGGTGTAAAATAAAACCCTCCTATGGCTGACTTTTACTTAGCACTACCAACTAAAGGTTAATGCAACCACAACTAACCAGGCTACCTTAGTGGTGTTTTGTAGCCATTGTGGTGAATCAAGTGGCTAAGCACAGGAAAAGTTTCATGCATCTTCAAAAAAAACATCTGTAATGGTAATGTATGTATGTATATAATGGTTTTACTAGTAATGGTGGACAGCAGTGGTTTGTTAAACACCAAAAAAGCAAACAACAAAATCTTCAAAACAGATAGACCCTCGGGCCATAGCCTCTGTATTTTAGTGACCGAAATGTGAAAGGTTGTACTGGGCAGTAGGCAGTGTCAACCCCTCAGTTTAACTGTACACAAGACCCTAGAAGAGCTTTTTTTTGGGAAATGGAACAAATGGTTACAATAAAGACTAATAAAGAACAGATGTCCTTCAGAATTCTGGAGTGAACACAGTTTGTCGCTCCTTCTAAAAGTGAAAGTTAAAACTCTGCCATGCAAAGCGAAATCCATATATCAACAACACCCAGAAATGCCGCCGGCTTCTCTGGGCCTGAGCTCATCTGAGATGGACTGAGTGGAAAAGTGTCCTGTGGACCGACGAGTCCACATTTCAAATTGTTTTTGGAAATCATGGACGTCGTGTCCTCCGGGCCAAAGAGGAAAAGGACTGTCCAGATTGTTATCAGAGCAAAGTTCAAAAGCCAGCATCTCTGATGGTATGGGGGGTGTGTTAGTGCCCATGGCAGTGGTAACTTGCACGTCTGTGAAGGCCCCATTAATGCTGAAAGGTACATACAGGTTTTGGAGCAACATCTGCTGCCATCCAAACAACGTCTTTTTCAGGGACGTCCTGCTTATTTCAGCAAGACAATGGCAAAACACATTCTGCACGTGTTACAACAGCGTGGCTTCATAGTAAAAGAGTGCGGGTACTAGACAGGCCTGCCTGCAGTCCAGACCGTCTCCCATTGAAAATGTGTGGCGCATTATGAAGCGCAAAACACGACAACGGAGACTCCGGACTGTTGAGCAACTGAAGTTGTACATCAAGCCCGAATGAGAAAGAATTCCACCTACAAAGCTTCAACAATTAGTGTCCTCAGTTCCCAAACGCTTATTGAGTGTTGTTAAAAGGAAAGGTGATTAACACAGTGGTAAACATGCCCCTGTCCCAACTTCTTTGGAACTTGTTGCAGGCATCAAATTCAAAATGAGTGAATACTTGCAAAGAACAATAAAGTTTATCCGTTTGAACATGAAATATCTTGTCTTTGTAGTGTATTCAATTGAATATAGGTTCAAAAGGATTTGCAAATCATTGTATTCTGTTTTTAATGTTTTACACAACATCCCAACTTCATTGGAATTGGGGTTGTACCAGTGATGATCAATAACAGGATTGTTTAGAGTTACCAATCATAATCAGTGACAGAAGTGATAGATTAACCAATCATAACCCATAACAGGAGTGTTTACATTTACGAATTTCAAGTTCATTCATCATTTGCACAACCTGTTGGGATATTCATGCATTGAAATGCTTGTAGTGAGGCTCATCTAATCACTCTACAGAAAGTAATCAAAGTAAAAATACAAAAGAAAATACTAAAACTGAAATATATTAGATGTGCACAAAATTTAGAGACATAAAGTGTATATATATATATATATATATATATATATATATATATATATATATATATATATATACACTTTAAAGTGACCTAGTGTTATTGTTCTTTAAAGTGATTTAGTGTTATTGTTCTTTAAAGTGACTTAGTGTTGAAGTGTTATTGTCCAAATCAGTGATATGATATAATAATAACACTGACAAAGTGACAGGGTAATAGCGGAGGGACCCACGGCTTCACAGCTTGTTCAGAAGCCTGACGGCCTGTGGGTAGAAACTGTTCATTAACCAGGTTGTTCTAGCCTGAATTCTGCGGAATCTCCTGCCTGCCTCCTCCAGGATGGTGAACAGGCAGTGTGCTGGGTGACGCTGTCTGACCGGATCTTGCTAACTGATGACAAAAGTGTTTATACAGTGCATCCAGAAAGTATTCACAGCTCTTCACTTTTTCCACATTGCTAACCAATGGCAGAAGTGTTTAGATTAACCAGTGCTAACCAATGACAGAAGTGTTTAGACAAACCAATGATAACCGATGACAGGAATGTTAGATTTACCCAATGAAAACTGATTATGGAAGTATTTAGATTAACCAATGTTAACCGATGACAGAAGTGTTTAGATTAACCGATGACAGAAGTGTTTAGATTAACCAGTGCTAACCGACAGCAGAAGTGTTTAGATTAACTGATGACAGAAGTGTTTAGATTAACCAATGCTAACCGATAACAGAAGTGTTTAGATTAACCAATGCTAACCGATGACAGAAGTGTTTAGATTAACCAATGCTAACTGATGACAGAAGTGTTTAGATTAACTGATGACAGAAATGTTTAGATTAACCAATGCTAATCAATGACAGAAGTGTTTAGATTAACCAATGCTAACCAGTGACAGAAGTGTTTAGATTAACTGATGACAGAAGTGTTTAGATTAACTGATAACAGAAGTGTTTAGATTAACCAATGCTAATCAATGACAGAAGTGTTTAGATTAACCGATGACAGAAGTGTTTAGATTAACCAGTGCTAACCGACAGCAGAAGTGTTTAGATTAACTGATGACAGAAGTGTTTAGATTAACCAGTGCTAACCGACAGCAGAAGTGTTTAGATTAACTGACGACAGAAGTGTTTAGATTAACCAATGCTAATCAATGACAGAAGTGTTTAGATTAACCGATGACAGAAGTGTTTAGATTAACCAGTGCTAACCGACAGCAGAAGTGTTTAGATTAACTGACGACAGAAGTGTTTAGATTAACCAATGCTAACCAGTGACAGAAGTGTTTAGATTAACCGATGACAGAAGTGTTTAGATTAACCAATGCTAACTGATGACAGAAGTGTTTAGATTAACCAATGCTAACTGATGACAGAAGTGTTTAGATTAATCAATGCTAACCAACAACAGAAGTGTTTAGATTAACCAAAGACAGAAGTATTTAGGTTAACTAATGCTAACCGATGACAGAAATGTTTAGATTAACCAATGCTAACCGATGACAGAAGTATTTAGATTAACCAATGCTAACTGATGACAGAAGTGTTTAGATTAACCAGTGCTAACCAGTGACAGAAGTGTTTAGATTAACCGATGACAGAAGTGTTTAGATTAGCCAATGCTAACCAACAACAGAAGTGTTTAGATTAACCAATGCTAACCGATGACAGAAGTGTTTAGATTAACCAATGCTAACTGACGACAGAAGTGTTTAGATTAACCAATGCTAACCAGTGACAGAAGTGTTTAGATTAACCAATGACAGAAGTGTTTGGATTAACCACTGACAGAAGTGTTTGGATTAAACAATGATAACCAATGACAGAAGTGTTTAGATTAACCAATGACAGAAGTGTTTGGATTAAACAATGATAACCAATGACAGAAGTGTTTGGATTAAACAATGATAACAAATGACAGAAGTGTTTAGATTAACTGATGACAGAAGTGTTTAGATTAACCAATGCTAACCGATGACAGAAGTGTTTAGATTAACCAGTGCTAACCAATGACAGAAGTGTTTAGATTAACCAATGCTAACCGATGACAGAAGTGTTTAGATTAACCAATGCTAACCAATGACAGAAGTGTTTGGATTAAACAATGATAACAAATGACAGAAGTGTTTAGATTAACTGATGACAGAAGTGTTTAGATTAACCAATGCTAACCGATGACAGAAGTGTTTAGATTAACCAGTGCTAACCGATGACAGAAGTGTTTAGATTAACCAATGCTAACCAATGACAGAAGTGTTTAGATTAACCAGTGCTAACCGATGACAGCAGTGTTTAGATTAACCAATGCTAACTGATGACAGAAGTGTTTAGATTAACCAATGCTAACCGATGACAGAAGTGTTTAGATTAACCAGTGCTAAACGATGACAGAAGTGTTTAGATTAGCCAATGCAACCCATGACAGAAGTGTTTAGATTAACCAGTGCTAACCGATGACAGAAGTGTTTAGATTAACCAATGCTAACCGATGACAGAAGTGTTTAGATTAACCAGTGCTAACCAATGGCAGAAGTGTTTAGATTAACCAGTGCTAACCAATGACAGAAGTGTTTAGACAAACCAATGATAACCGATGACAGGAATGTTAGATTTACCCAATGAAAACTGATTATGGAAGTATTTAGATTAACCAATGTTAACCGATGACAGAAGTGTTTAGATTAACTGATGACAGAAGTGTTTATATTAACCAATGCTAACCGATGACAGAAGTGTTTAGATTAACCAATGTTAACCGATGACAGAAGTGTTTAGATTAACTGATGACAGAAGTGTTTAGATTAACTGATGACAGAAGTGTTTAGATGAACCGATGACAGAAGTGTTTAGATTAGCCAATGCTAACTGATGACAGAAGTGTTTAGATGAACCGATGACAGAAATGTTTAGATTAGCCAATGCTAACTGATGACAGAAGTGTTTAGATTAGCCAATGCTAACTGATGACAGAAGTGTTTAGATTAGCCAATGCTAAACGATGACAGAAGTGTTTAGATTAGCCAATGCTAACCAATGACAGAAGTGTTTAGATTAACCAATGCTAACCGATGACCGAAGTGTTTAGATTAGCTTATGACAGAAGTGTTTAGATGAACCGATGACAGAAGTGTTTAGACACACCAACGATTACCGATGACAGGAATGTTAGATTTAACCAGTGATAACTGATGATGGAAGTATTTAGATTATCCAGTGCTAATTGATGACAGAAGTGTTTAGATGAACCGATGACAGAAGTGTTTAGATGAACCGATGACAGAAGTGTTTAGACAAACCAACGATTAACGATGACAGGAATGTTAGATTTAACCAGTGATAACTGATGATGGAAGTATTTAGATTATCCAGTGCTAATTGATGACAGAAGTGTTTAGATTAGCTTATGACAGAAGTGTTTAGATGAACCGATGACAGAAGTGTTTAGACAAACCAACGATTACCGATGACAGGAATGTTAGATTTAACCAGTGATAACTGATGATGGAAGTATTTAGATTAACCAGTGCTAATTGATGACAGAAGTAAATAAATAAATATGTGCAAATTATTAATAAGAACCTTCTCTGCGTGGTGTGTACAGCAGTGGTATTGTTGCACTCATACAGAGGCCACTATTCTCTCCTTCATTCATTGTCTGCAGAGAGACAGACGTTTGCTTTCATGCTTATCAGCCTCGTTCGGTGTCCATGGCAACAGCACAGATTTTGCAGGAGCTTGTGTCACAGGCTCTCCATTCAGGGTTGTTGATTTTTTTTATCCTGGGGAATCACGTAATTGCACAAGTGTGACCATAAACCAGGCAAGATTTCAGCTGCATTGCTCCTGGCAATGCTGTGTTGCACATGCAATGCAAACAATTGACCAGTAGATGCCAGTGCAACATTTGAAGTGCTTGTCTTGAAGGTCAGAACAAAGTCCACAGTTTTCTCTGTCCTTCACATACACATGTCTATAAGCAGTCATTTGACGCCCTCCAAGCAACAATAGGGGCCCCTAGTAGATATAAAAAAAATTGTAGATGTTTGATCAATATGTGCATAAGTACTCGTTCTTTTTCTATCATTTCTTACAAAATAATATAAATAGTGTGCGTCTTAGGGGGCAGCAATTTTTCCCTGGCTGTACGGCTTCAGATTGAACAGCTAGCTAGCGTCGCATCAAGTGATTAAAAGACGCTGAGCTCAGTAGAAATACACATTTTTTTCCTTTTGTAATGTTGATGGAAGATGAATCCATGGAAATGTTAGGGATTTACAAGCCCTGCTAGAAAAACTAGCATAGACCAGCATGGCTGATCACCAGCTAACCCAGGATATGTTGTGTTTTGGATGCTGGTATTCTGGTCAACCAGCATGCGCATGCTGGGTGACTAGCTGAACCAGCGCTAGACCAGCGTGGAATTCTTGGAACCCAGTGATACCAGAAGCAATCTGGAATTTTTGTCTTTGTAGCTGAGCAAGCAGGCCAGTGTTAAAATGCTAAACGTGTTTAAATGCTAATTGTTTATGATAGCAGTTGGTCGTTTTTTAGATCACACCATGTGAATAAAGTTGGAGTTGTGCTGTTTTATCTCGGCATGGCCACCATTGTGGAGAGGCATGAATTATTTTCAAAACAGGGTTTTTATTATAATTTTATTATTATTATTATGACTTTTTTTGCTTGCTAGCATCTCAGTATAGTGTGACATTTCACACAGAGACAGGGCTGCAACAAATTTTCAGTAATATTTGATAAATTTGATGTTGAATGTAAAAGCCATCGAATAACTGACACATTTGCCACTTTTATTGAAACAGGCTCTGTGGGAAAGCAAAGTAGCTTAGCAGCAGTAGCTGCTAGCTCTATGCTACTGACTCACTGGCTCACTGGACTTTCTGATTCGGCACAACTTGCAAAACTCGCAGTTTCAAGCAGCTGCAATTCCAGTTGAAATCCAGATGAGCTTGCTACTGCTACAGACCACTAGCTAGCCAGCTCAGTGGTGTTTATAACTGAGGATAAACAAGAACGTAGCGGCTAGCCAGCTACCAACTGAACTCCACCACCGCTCACTGTTGTTCAGAGCCAGATTAGGGTTGCCAGATTGGGAAGGATCAACAATTTAATGTAACTTTATAAGGACATCATTATTAAACAGAGACATTGTAGAATTTCAATGATGTTTTATTAAGATGGATTAAGCAAATAAAAAAAAAAGATTAAATAACGCTTTTCCTTATAAATTTCTCTGATTTTTCTTTTTTTTATCCTGTTTCATCTCATCACAAAACCAATTTTCAAACCATTTTTAATATAAAACAAAACGTTTCAGAGGTTTAATGTAAGAATTTGTATGAAGCAGATTCATCTTTACTTTTTATATCTTTGACGTTGTACTACATTTGAAAAAAGAAGGATTTTATTTTGGGTCACTGGTGTTATCAGGACTCTTATTTTACATGCATCACAGTATTTTCAGCTCTATTTAAACTGCTTCTTCGAATCGAGGCTCATCAGAGAGGAAGGCGAGTCACACCTGCTCACTATATTTCATGAATTTATTAATGGCAATTTATTAAACAGGCAGCTCATAACTTCTATGTGTCACTGGTGTTTTGCGCTTTAATGTTTGGGTCATTTAAAGTTTTGCCAAAATAAGGCTGTACATCATTTTTATTACTGATTTTAAATATTTGCACAAGGTCACCTGACCAACAATGAGTCAGCAGATTTACAAAATCCTCTGTTTTATCCAGGATGTCACTGGAGTCATAGTCACTGGTGTTACACCACGTTCATATAACACCAGTGACTGTACAATATGTCTGGATTTAAGCTCTCCTTTTTGCATATATGATAATAGGAGACAATGGACTGATTAAAATCATTTCATTTTGGGAAGAAAGAAATAGATTTTTTAAAAACTGTATCCGCCTGAATTCCTACTCCAAATGGAGAATGACCCACATATTCAGTTGTTGCAGCCCTACAACACGAGCCAGCAGTGTCCATGTTTAGGTGGAAAGGTATTTCATTCCTTTACTTTCCATAAAAATATCCAAGTTTCGCAGCAGAGTGGCCACTAGGGGGCATCCAGAAAGAGTCTGCATAAGCTTGGTGTGCTGTTAGAACATGTGAAACCACATGTTAAGAAGATTGGGGTGATCTTTGCTCTTTATCTCAGGTCTGACGAACAAATCAGTGCTGTTGTCAGGAATAGTTTCTTCCACTAACTAACTAACTAACTAACTAACTAACTAACTAACTAACTAACTAACTAACCAACTAACTAAATACATACATGTCTACTCTCAAAGGCTTGGAGAAGTTTATACTCACATTAATATCATGTTGTTCGAATTATTGCAGTGGCCTGTAGTTTATTCGGATTTGTACAGTGTTGCAATATTGCTTCCAGGGATCACATCAGCCCAGTTTTAGCCTCATCATTCACTGGCTCACTATCCATTACAGGGTTCAATTTATGGTCCTTTTATTTGTTTTTCCAGGCCCTAAATGGATCTGCACCCTTTTAAATCACAGAAGTAGGTCCAGCCGTGCTCTTATTACAGGCCCCTGAGGACTTCAGAGCTTTTGCACTGTCACGACTGAAGCTCGAAGGCCGCCAGGCTTTTGCACTGAGGTAATATAACGGCCTACCACAATGGGAAGACTTTTGATGAAGATGCTGAACTTTGAACTGACTGAATTACATCAAGCTCTTTCATGCATGTAAAGAACTTCACAGGTGGCCCAGGTGGGCTCTGCTGCGGAAGTGATCGTGCTCCACCCTCGTACTTTCAGGACACTCACATGGGAATTGGTTTTCTTTATGTGCAGTTGCACAAAAAGCACTCAAAATGACACAAGTGAAGTAAACACTAGCATGTGCTGCCGTGCGGTCAGAGGATGTTTCACTAATGTTTTCTTTTCATTCTTGCCGTTTCTCCTATGTTTCAAGATGATCGTCACTGGCGCTGCTGAGATCATTCTGAAAGTGAAGCTTTGTTGAACTTCGTTCCAGTATTACCAAAGAATGTAGAAGTGCCATATATAGGGAGTTCCTCTTTTTTCTTTAAGTCTGTTCCTTACACTCCATAAAGATGTAATGAAATGGTTCATGGAAAAGAAAACAGCCCAATTCCAAAAACTGATGTACCAGTAATATTTAACAGAACATCAACTATTTCCCTATTTCCTATAACACTGCTGGGCCAAACTGATAACCGGTAACATGTGATAACATCCCATAATATTGACCTGACCTCATTTTTTATATATATATATATATATATATATATATATATATATATATATATATATATATATATATATATATGTATAATAATAAAATAATAATAATATATAATAAATAAAATAATTAAACATTATATATATATATATATATATATATATATATATACACAGCATATCATTGCTGTCGGGACAAAACCTTGTATCTCAATTTTTGTCATTTTTTAGTTTTTGACATAATTGCCTGAGAATGCCTGTTGGCCTTTATATTGTGTGTATCTTGTACTGTAAAGTTACCATTTTGGACATACAATGTTTAGTTGTTTTAGATGTGCTAATACACAGGTACACAGGCCTCGTGTCTTTATATATTTACATTTATGGCATTTGGCAGACGCTCTTATCCAGAGCGACTTACAATTTGATTTTTTTTTTTACACAGGTAGGCGACGGCGGTGTTAGGAGTCTTGCCCAAGGACTCTTATTGGTGTAGTATAGGGTGCTTACCCAGGTGGGGATTGAACCCCAGTCTACAGCGTAGAAGGCAGAGGTGTTACCCACTACACTATCCAACAACCGTATATATGTAATTTTTTTTCAGTTAATCTGGCTACATAAGAGGATTTTTAGCTTTACTCACCAACTACAATTCACATTCTTCAGTAATGTGAAAATGTACTTTTTCAAATAAATTGAAAAGTGGGACAATCGCATCATTGACGTCATGCTTGAGTTCTGTGCTCGGGCGTGGTTAGCTGTCATACTAGTCATTTGACTTTAGGGGTCAAACGTGCTCTTTACCTCTTTATATCATGGAAACCCAAATATTATCAGTGAACCACTTTTTTCGATACACTATGTAAACAAGTTTCCAAAAGCACCAGTTGCTGCCCAGTCCATTCAGTCTATATGTGGAAGTTGCAAATACAGTCCATTTTGAATTCATTACTTTTGTGATGTCATAAAACCCAAACATTAATGTATTTGCACCTGTTCTGCTTACAGCAGTTTAATCCTGCCCATTCACACAGACTGTTTCATCATATATTAATGATATACAATTCAGTACAGCCAATCAGAATGGAGGTCGTTTACATATATTCTTAAAGGCACTGCGTATTTTATCCTGAGGCATGAAGAAACTTGGAAAATGTTCATGTATATGGTTTTGTTGTACCCATGATGGTGTTTGATTGGTTCGTTCTGTATTACTGACATATACTGACTAAATAGTGAGGACTTCTTAATAGGTTCCTCACTGGCTTATGTTTATTGCTGAGATGCAACTGAAAGCTAGTTATCATGCAATATTTGTGCAGATGCCACTAAAACTGGATTGTCAATATGGACCAGCTGATATATTGGTTGGACTCTATTAAATATTTATTGTGCTCAATGAACTCTGGCTAGAAAAAAGTTAGGAAGTTCAAGAGTTTAAAATGTTAAACAGCAAACATGCTGTGTTTGCAGTCCACAAAGCAACAAGAAAAACAGTCTCACAGCAGCTTTGGATTATGCTTGGAACCACTGACCACCCTCATGGTTTTTCTAGGAAAGCTGCCTTTCTTTCACTCCACCAGAGCCGATGCAGTTAACAAAACCAGCTGAGAAGACTCTTGACCCCAAAGTGTCTTTCAAACGAAATGCAAAGCAAAGCTAAAAAATAGAGGATATGGCTGAGCCACATTGATTGGCTTTGGTTTGCTGGTGTGCTCTTCACCTTTTTCACTTTCAGTTTAACTATTCTGTACTATTCTAACTATTACAGCCTTGCAAATTACACGTCTATGTGGCAAGAAATGAGGGAACGGCATCTACATTATACCTGTAATTTATCATGGCAGATCAACAAGTGCTGAAAATGAAACATGTCTCTACACGTGTTCTTAGTATTATTAGCATGGAATCAACAGCACAATACTTGCTTTTGAAGGGAATTTGACTAATTCTTCTGCATAATCAAATGAGCAAGATGGAGATAGGTGTAAGTCCATTCTGGTGAAATTTCCCAATAGTTAGAGAACCCATGGTGATCATGGGTACCAGACACCTGAAGCATTGAACTCTTCTAAAAGCTCCCTCATAGAAAGTCATTAGTTTGCTAATATGTTACCTGGTGCCTGAGGTATGGTTTTAGGATAGTTTGGAGATAAGCTTTTGGTCTACATCATATTGTTAAAGGCCAATCATGCTGGAGAAGTACATTGGGGATGTTCCAAAATAGTTTGGCATTATCAGCGTTGCAAATAAAAGGCACGTGGGTTGATAAGCCATTTTGGATGGTAAATCAAATGGCTATATTTGCATTAGGCCTGGTTTCTGTCACCACCACAGTAGGGAAATCTGAGCTGGTAAGCTTCCCTACGACTACACCAAAATGACTTAGTTAAATTCGGCCTCAAACGGGAGAAATCGGTGGAATGTCCACTTTAATCACTTTCGAAGGAAAATAACAGGTTCACAAAGACAAAGAGTAGAGTAGAAAATATATCTTTAACCTTTTATATGGCCAGGGCCCCCCATCAGGCTCAAAGTTTTATTACACACTATAACCTAAGAATAGCTCAGCCAGTTTGCATTGAAATCCCTGTAGTTACTGAATAACAAGCCTTAATATGTACTAAGCCTGGGATATTAAGGGGTTAAATTCTGGGAACAGACTTATTCATTGTCTTTCTTCATAATACTGACTAAGTAAGTCGTTTAGAGAAAAGAAAATAAAAAAAAAAACAATAACTGAAGCGCTACAATTGGTTGGTGTAGTGTAGTGGTTAACACCTTTGCCTTTCACACTGTAGACTGGGGTTCAATCTCCCACCAGGGCAAGCACCCTACACTATACCAATAAGAGTCCTTGGGCAAGACTCCTAACACCACCTTGGCCTACCTGTGTAAAAAAAAAAAGATCAAATTGTAAAGTCATTCTGGATAAGGGCGTCTGCCAAATGCCGTAAATGTACAGTTTGGCCGAACACAATAAAGGAGTGTCTATATACTTATTTACTTAGTAATGGCTAAAAAAAATAGACTAAGCATCAGGTTACACCAAGTTTACAAAGAACTGAAAGTAAATGTAGCATATTTATGAGTACCTGCACCTTTAAAGAGCGGGTTACTTGAAGTGGGTGTGTATGGAAAAGCATCGAACGCTGTGTTTACCTTGAGTCTTCTATGACTGGAGGACTGTCTGTGTAGGCTCTCTGGTAAGTAAACAAAAAGCTTTGTTTCAGATATAAAAACTGGTTTGATCCTGAATCATGAATGAATGTATGGCAAAGGATGGTAACAGTATAGGCTACTATATAGCTGTATTATAGCCATGGTGTACAACAATCAACTGTATCTTCAATCATCTGTGAAATCTGAGTTGTACCACTGCATAGCTGATTGAAATGCCACAGATTTGTTGGGAATTTGTCTTAAAGGTCGAATTCAGAGCAAAAATTGTGCCACAGCGGCACCTTTATGGCCATAAAATGATCGTTTCTTTGGGACATAGACAAGCAGAAAGCTTTGAACTGTACTGACTTCCCAATAGTTCAGTCAACATATTGAGTAAAGTTGATCACTTGGTGCTTCCCAAAATGTAGAATGTCATGACTGTGATTGGTTTGAATGATGAAATGTGTTAAAGGTTTCTTATAATGTCATTGCCATAGATATATATGGAGAACAACACGGCTGATGATGCCACAGTATAACCACCAAAGTGAAGCCACTTGGCTGCCTTATTGGTACACCCTAAAATTAAAGCCTGATTATGAAAGCAAACATAACCCCCATAAAATGTCTGAAACCATTTCAAATATAACATTTGTAAGAATGTTGTTTCTATTGGTCTATATTTATCAAAGTTTTTAGAGCATGACTACTGATCTGGGATCAGTTTATACCTTTTACTGCGTGCTCTAAGCTTGAGATCTGACTTGAGATTGCTGTTTTTACTCTGAGATGCTTGATAAATGTGTGCCATTGAGAGTAAGGCTTCACAAAAAACTGCAAAACAAAGAAAAGAATATGTTGCATTTATGTTGTACTAGCTTCAAATGTCCATGTTTATGTAGAGCATCCATAAGCAGTATTAAATCAAGTCCAGAGCAGTGAATGTACACCTAAGTTAGCTTGGTACTAACGTAATATGCTGATTCTCATAGAGGTGCCAGTGAAAATTAGGACTATTGTAGCGATGCGATGTAACAGCCGGTAAGCAAACAGTTGGTTCTCGTAATTGAAGAGTTACCTAAGTAACTCTGACAAGGCCCAAATCGATTCGGCCAGATGACTGGCTAATAGTCAGCAGGGGTGAGTATCTATTGACAGTGGTCTGAAGAGGGTCAAACCATGAAATGACAACAGGTCATTGGGCCACTCAAGTCTCACTGAAGCTCAAGAGCAGTACAGTCAGAGTGCCTAAGCTAAACCCTCTCCAGTGTTGAAAGAGCATCAGAACTGAAAGTGATAAAAGAAGGTTGTTTGGTCTGATTAATTATGTTTTCCTGTACTTGGACAGTGGGTAGGTGTGCCCTGTTTACCTGGGCAGGTGATGGCACCAAGACAAATCAGATAGTACGATGCTCTAGGCAAAATTCTGTGAAACCTACTTGCATCAATTTTTGTCCATTTTACATAAACGAGTTATTTCATGAATTTCATGTCGACACATTTTCAGTTTGTAAGTCAAACAACCTTGTTGCTCACATTTTTTGACCTAAACATCATAAAAACACCTATATAAACAATAGCAGCTGAACCCCTTTGTGGCAGTGGTATTCCCTGGTGGCCATGCCCTGCTGCACACTGGCCAATACTCAAAGCCTCTCTGAGTGAAAGCGCTGGTCCAGGATCAGATTCCTCTTCTTTTTACTGTGACTGGACGAAGAGGAACAGATGCTAGATCTGCATTCCTGCTCTGAGAAGCTTCATGAATACAGGTCATTGTTTGCTAATGGTGTGAGGAACATGATGCAGAGTTCAAAGTGTTCGAGCAAATTCCCCAGATCTCAAGTATTCGTGGGATGTTCAGGGACAAGTCTGAACCACAGCAGCTCCAGCTCGCATCATAGGACACCTTAGAGGTCTTATAGAGTCCACCAGCCTGAGCAGGTGGTTGTAATGTAGGGTCCTCATTACCCATCTGTAGAGTATAGAAAATGATGCCATTTGTACTATGTTGAGGGGTTTCCAGATAAGATAACCTGAGGACTTGAAGAGATCTGCCCTCCTGCACAAACTGACCTGTTGATGCACAAATATGTCTTTTGTGGTTGTTACTAGTCTGGAAAAACTTTATAGGCAGTAGCAAAAATTCCGTCCAACTTAATGAAAACATTTCAGACAGCTCCAGCAACATACTTTTGAATGATATTGGTTTGGACAATGTTTGGCATTTGCAGCAAAGCAAATGCTGTAGCTCATCCTCTAACTTTATAAATGCTTTGAATTTTACTGGTATTGCTTGAGGCAGCTTGTCCTGCTGTTCCTGTTTCTGCAGTAATGTCTGTATATAAGCCACAGAAATGGCAGTATAGAATTCCCTTCAGCTTCAGCACCTTGTTGTGTAGGTTACAAACAGGTAGGATGAGTTTGAAAAAACCCTACTTAATTAGGGGTGCTGTTACTGTAATGATAATTTACTTTAGTAACAGTAAAAGCATTCATAAAGGAAATGACTCATGTAAGATTGAATAAGTAGTTTACTGGAAAACTACTTGATTCATTGAGTTACTTTTTGTATATCGTCAAAAAAAAAAATCTCCAAAATGGTAACTTTACAGCAGAGGGCAAAACTGGTCTTAAATTTTAATGTAAGCTAATGTAAAGATATTTCATTCTGAGCAATTTAGAAGCATTTCTATTGGTCCAATCATCATAAAATTTTCACACAATATAAATGACATCTGGTGAGCTCAAATTAGGCAGAAAACAAAAAATCGCAAAAAATGGAGATGGCTGTTTTTTTTTGGACAGCAGCGATATCCACATATCTCATGCGAATATACCCCGGGCCCCGATGATGACCATGAGAGCCGGCAAGAAGGCCGGGCCAAAACACCAAGTGAGGACAAAGCACCGCAGGACTGCGAGGAGACAAAATCCACGAGGGAGGGCGGATAGTGTGTGAGTCCCAAACTCACCCAGGCCCTGTCGCCCTCGCAAGACTTTGTCCTCGCTGAGTGTTTGACGGCCGCAACAGCTGGCAGGAAGGGGGATGGATGCATACTACACCACACGCACAATTTGAAAATGATTCTAAATTGGCTTGGCTACATCATTGGAAGTAAACACCTAAAGCAAAACATGATATTACCTACAAAAGATACATTTTCTGGAAACAAACCACAGTGCGCTCCACTAAAACAATATGTTTTTATGGTTAGATGATTACATGTTTTTATGATTAGACGATTAGATATTTTCTTGGTTTGGCCTTTTTGGCTCCTTGAACGTTAGCTTACATTAACTAAAGTAACTACCTAACAGGCACTTGCAATAAAATGTACCCAACAGCTTTTAAGTTTAAAAATGAAAAAAGACTACAATTTTAAATATTAGGAAAACAGTAAACAGCTGCTTAAGACAAGATCCATCTGCAGTGAGACTTTCATTTTAAATAACCTTTTTTTTCCACATAAAGTGGGACTTTTTATTTCTAACCAAGACCTGGTTGGATATGGGTGGGTTGTGTACTTTTCAGGAACTTTCGCCTACAAACTTAGCTCTCCTAGGACAGTTGGTTGAGGTGGAGGTGTGTCAGCGGTCGTCAAAAATATGTTTCAAATGTCACTCACTTTCTTTTGAGTCATTCTTTAGTTCTGAAGCTTAACTATTTCACCTGGAAGGCAGAGAACCACTGCTTTGTGTATTTAAGTACAGGCCTCTTGATTTTTTACATTTACAGCATTCTCACCTTTTCAGAACCTTCTTTTAACCTTGTCCAGAGCTCGTCCTGACACATGGCTTTAATATCAGTGACACTGACACTGATGCACGCTTTTCTGACCATAGGCCTATTATTTTTAATCTCCCACAACTTTGTTAGAGCCCTGCTCCTGGAGTTCCTGTTGGTTGCTATCAATTTATAAGCTCTCTTACTGTCATAATGCCTATATAGATGAATCTGTAACCAAATCCATTGTGGTTGCATCTTCCCAGTTGTGTGCTGAGGAACAAGTTACCTTTTCTGCTGCTCCCTTTAAAACCGGGTTGACCCACTTTTAAATCTCGACCATGGCTGAATGACACCAACAGGGCACTCAGGTGAGAGTGTGGGCGAACAGAGAGAAAAATGAAGAAAGACAAGCCGCAGATGCAATAGCACCTCATTGCAAGAAGGGCCTGGGTTCGATTCCTCGGCCGAGCAACTGGGGTTCTTTCTGTTCGGAGTCTATGAGTGTCCTCCTACTGTTCAACGACATGCAATCAAGCCAACTGGAGACGCTAAATTGCCCATAGCTGTGAGCGTGTGTATGTGATTGTATATGTCTGTCTGCCTTGTGATGGTCCAAGATGTTTCCTACCTTCTGCCAAATGAGCATTCAGATCATGCCCCAGGTGGATAAGTGGTCAGAGTAAAGTGCTGTTCAATACAATTAAGTTTGTACTAAACCTCCAGGGTACCATAGCATAGATGCGTCTTTAAAACCTTTAAGGAGTTTCTGCATTTTTAATGAAGAAGATTAATAACATAAGATTAAATATTATGCCCTCGACTCACAGCATGGTACCTAACATAGAGTATACTGCTCCTTTAGGCAATTTGATGCCATTTCTCACTTTTGCTTGAAAAACACTGTAGTGCATATGAAGCCTTCTACATCACTGTACAATATCAACCCCGCTCATCTCCTAAAATAGGCAACTGATATAATAGGTCCTAGTATTTTTTTTTTACTATAAACACCTGCTTAACCTCTGGTGCAGTTCCTGCTTTCTCTAAACATGCAATAATTCTACCCCTTCTCAAAAAAAACAAAAAAAAAAAACCTTGACCACAAAAAAAGTAGTTCTTTGACAGCTGTGGTCCCATTTGAAAAAAAATGATATTTTTAGAACCTTACAATCTGGTTTTAAAGCCCTTCATAGCATGGAGTCGGCCTTACTAAGAGGGCGCTTAAATTGTGTGAGACCTCAGTGCACTTTTAACACTATTGTTCAAATCACTCTTACCAAATGCTTTTTATCTGTTAATTAATTATGGTGTGCCACAGGGCTTTATATTAGGACCTGTACTCTTTTCAATTTATTTGCTTCCATTAGGTAATATCCAAAGGCATCTTTTTTCAGTGTTATGCCCCTGACATGAAACTCTATCGCCCTCTAAAACCCAACATGTGCCTATTGAAGTGCCTCAGTGAGTCTCTAGAGTATAATAAAAGCTAGATGGACATCTTCTTGCAAAGCCATGAAGAGAAAGCTAATATTATTGTTTTCAGCCCTTCTAGACACACTTCAGAGGTATCAAATCATCTAGGAGCACTCTCACAATACATAAAGCCACGTGTTGAGAATCATGAGAGTCATTTTTTATTCTGACCTAAGATTTGAGCAGCAGACCGATAGTTTTTATGGACTTTTTATGTACAATTTAAAAAATTAAACCATGTCTTATGTTTCAAAACCTGGAAAAAGTTATTCATGCTTTAATTTCTTTACGTCTAGATTCTCTGTATGCAGGACTTGTCATTGGCTCGCCTCCAGTTATGCAGCTGCTAAACATTTATAAAGTTCATAAATGCTAAACATTTTTAAGGTAAAAGAATACAATCATTTCCTGAACACAGAACAGCATAAAATATTTTAACACTGCTGTTATATTTTTATGAGCTTTTAAACTCGATGTTGGAAGTTTAAAATGGTGCCTCATATAATCTCATGATGTTTTTGAGCACGAACAGCCAAAGAGCTTACCAACCATTTAGCTCTAGGGGCAGTCGTGGGCTGGAGGTTAGGGAACCGGCCCTGTGACTGGAAGTCACCGGTTCGATCCCCTGAGATGACAATACATGCCTGATGTGTCCTTGAGCAAAGCACCTAACCCTCAACTGCTCCCCGGACACTGTGGATAGGGCTGCCCATTGTGCTCACTGCCCCCTAGTGTGTGTGTGCACTCATTAGCATGTATGTGGTGTTTCACTTCACAGATGGGTTAAAAGTGGAGGTGAAATTTACCTTCTCTTAATCATTCACCCCCATTCGCTGTGGGTGCCCTCTGGTGTTTTGCAGTCATGTTTTTGATATAATGGGAGAAATAGGAAGAGGCTAGGCCCCTCATGAACTCTTACACATCAGGGAGTTCATTTGATCTGTCCTAACAGTGTAATTCTCACATGCATGCAAAATAAAAGTCATCTGAAATTAATAATGCACTCTACATGTAAGGACTCTGAGTTGTGCGCTACAATTTGCCATTATATTGAATGGGTTTTTGTTAATGTTCTGTGACATTTGTGTAACCTAACAGCAGCTATAAAATAGCACATTTTCGGGTGAGCATGGAAAGATCAATCTGGAGGTGACACAGCTAATGTCTGGAGGGGTTGATTAGCTGGCCTGGAAGGAAGGCAGAGGCTCAGTGGGGTAGTGCAGTATTTTACTGCATAAATCGAAGCAGTCTAATGAGGACAGCGAAAGTGATACTGCCTGTTGCAAGTTCTTGCAAAGAAAACAGTGTGCATGAGATACAATGTCTTCTTTGAGTTCTGGGAAACAGAAACTTCTGACAATACAAGCTGTATAATCAAGAAAATGTATTAAAAATTTATATTATGGAAAAGTGCAGAACACACTTTTTTATTACTGGCTATTTGTAAAACGATATCCATTTTATAATAATCAGGAACGAGCATGAAGCTTGCCACGTTTTGCAGTAACTGCCCATTAAAATGCATTAGATGTATCCAAGATAGAAATAAGAACCGGATACAAACAAAAGCTTAGCACAAAGTGTATGGCCCAGCTGGTTTGGTGGCTCTGCTGCTAATTCAGGTGCATCATTTGGCCTCAAAAATGTATAAACAATTTGGTTGTGTGCAAAAGTTTGGGTACCCCTAGTCAAAAGACGTCTAACAAATATATCTAGAAGGGAAAAGGGCTAAGATGTTTCTAGGCCATTGCTGTTATCCCATGTGGTTGCTAAGGTGGTTTTAGGCTGTTGCTGTGTTATCCTAGGTGGTTGCTATGGAATCCCAAGTGGTTGCTAAGGTGTTTAAGGCTGTTGGTATGGTGTCCCAGGTCATTGCTAAATCATTTTAGGGTGTTGCTGTGTTATCCTGGGTGATGGCTGTGTTATCCTAGGTGGTGTCCCAGGTAGTTGCTAATATGGCATGTCATTTGTGGCAGATTTGAACATTCTTAACATTCTACCATTCATTTCCTATCGGAAAAAAAGCTGTTTGAACGAATGTGCACTATTCCCATGTATTTCGAGATTCTAGCTTGAAGACAGTGAATTGGTTTTTACATTTTTTTGCAAATTGCAGTGCACTATTTCGATGTATTTCCTCAAAGCAGCATGTTGGAAAATACAATTTGCCATACCTGTTGCACAGACCAGGCCACATTTTATTTTGTTTACTTCAATATGTTGAATTTACCGAATATACAGTAATTTTGCATTAGAATGAGCTGAAGCGTGTTCTCTGTAGTGCATATTTACCTCATGTTCACTTAGACAATAAACAAAACACGTCATTTGACCAGGGGTACCATAACTTTTGCACACCATTGTGCTATCTGTATATTTTTAGGCTGAATGTTCCTGCAGTTCAATGCAAAGGAGGCATTTTGTACTTTTTTTTTTAACTAATTCCAGTGTTTAATTACATTTTCTTGACCACACAGCTCATACTGTGAGAAGTTTCAGTTTCCCAGAAATGACAGCAGACACTGTGTCTCATTGTTGTTTTGTAAGAACAAAAGCTAAACACAAAGTTTATGTCACAGCTGACATGATGGCTCTTCTGCTGATTCAGTGATTCAGCCAAAATAAGTATATAGACAGTACAGTCATGTGCTCGACAGAGAACAGACGTAGTGCACATTTTAATACACAATTACTATTTATTTGCTGAATTTGCTGAAAAACATTTTACATCCGATATGGCAAATAAATAGAAATTGTACTGTCGATTTTCAGAAAAATGCCACATTTAAGTTTGTTCCCTGTCTTGTTCTTTGTTCTACTTTCATGGGTGCAGTTTTCAAGCTAGAACCACAAAGCTAAAATGAATGGGTTGGCAGGGTGGCACAGCAAGATAGTCCTTTCTGTTTGGATTTTTGTGGGTAGCCTCATGCTGCCAACTACAGTCAGCCAGTTAGAGAGAGACTAGATACTGTGTGAATGTGTTTGTCTTTATGTCTTTGCATCTACCCTGAGAATTGTATGGAATGTTTCCTGCATTCTACCCAGTAAGAGCTGGGATCGGTGCCAGCACTCCCCATGACCCAGAAGGATAAGGGGCTTAGATGCTGTGTGAGTGAGGAAAGGAATGGCAGAATGTCGAGAAAGTTCAAATCTAACTGCCACAATTGATGACACTTTTCACACGGACCCTTATAGACATATTACATTCAGATTCGCATATATTAGCAACCAACTGGGATACTGTAGCAATGGCCTAGAAACACCGTTGCACTTTCTTCTTCTAGTTAGGTCTGTTCTCTGTAAAGGATGTCATTTAACCAAGGGTGTTGAGACAAGTTTATAAATATAAAACGGAGGTGGACAGTATCCTGCTCACCACCCCCACACAGTGTGTACCTCTAACCTTTTCAAACAAAGTCACGTCAGAGCTGCTGGGCGGAAGCAGTAGACATAGTGCAGAACATTGATTTACATGTTGGGAAGGTGGTGATCCCAAAACCTACTGCTTGTATGCAAATATGCATTTGGTGGCAACATGATTGATATTTTAGAAAATCATCTTTTAACTGACGTAGCATTTCTGCCATTTCAGTGTAAACATGCATGCAGGCTTATATCTTGGATGTGAAGCAAAGAAAAACCTAATAGTCTGCTCAATGATTGCCTGATTTGCTGTAGGATTTATAGGATTATAGGATTTTTCTGAAATAATTCAATATTTAATATGTAAACAAAGTCTTTTAGAGTGGTTTGATGTGAAACACTCTGCTCTAGAGAAGCTTACTGAGCCAGTATTGTAAACACCACACTCCGATCTAAAAATCTGATTAAGAAATCTGATAAAGAGGCTGGGTTTTAGCTCAGTAATCAGATTTTTCAGTACTCGTGAACTCTTACTCTGATTTCTTTCGGATTGCTCAGTCTGCGCATGTGCGAAACACATGGCGGAACCAGAAACAACCAAGCAGCGTTGCCACGAGACGCAGCAAAAGACTTTTGGAGTGACACTGAAACCGACTACATGCTTGACAAAATGACAGATTTAAATATTCGTCATCTTCTAGATTCCGTATGTTCACATTTTCAGGTAAAGCGATGTTTTGGCATGAGGTTTGAGTTGTAGTTTGTTTACGTCACGTCTTCTGTGAGTTTTTTGGCTGGTTACAAAGCCGAAATCCAATTACTGCCTGACTCATGTAGACTTGGAGTTTCTTTATAATCTGATTACTCAAGTGCATGCAAATGCATTGATCGGATTACTGACAAAATCTGATTTTCTGGTCTAAAACATGTTTTTTAAAAGTGAAAACAGCACCCAAAGAATCTTTTTTGTTCAGATGTTACACTGTTTGACCATTATCAGCATTAGAAGACATGAGCAAGTTCACTGATTGTTTGGATAGCAAATAAAAAGGCTATTTTTGTGGTGTAGGCATCTCACCATGGTTTCTCAACTGTGAGACCTGTGCATCTAGGATTACAATTATGGTTCGTGCTCGATAAAATGTTGCTGTTTTATGTTGCTTTGTAGTGTGGTGCATAAAGTTGCATGCAACTACTAAGCAGTCCTGTAGAACGTTACGTTTGATATGTTTAGCCTACACAGATGTGGCTGAAATTTGGGCTCAAACATTTCGTTGAGCTTTTTTTTAACATACTGCTTAAAAACTTTCAGTTGAAAATATCAAAAATTTGTCGTAGAAGGAACAACGTGCCAAAGCGAAGTTAAACATTATGGGGGAAAATATCATACCCAATATTTTGGTTGTGATCAAAATGCAATTACTTTTTATTGCTTATGCTTCGGCTCTTTTTTGGCCAAGAAGACCACCATTTCTAAGACTTGAGTTCAGACTTGTTCAGCCCTACAAAGATATGGCCAACTGGTTTTAGCAAGGCACAGTCTGACATAGCGACAGATTCCAAACAAAGAACGAAAAGCTGCCTTACTCCAAAACAACAGTGAACGTTTGCCCTGTGGTAGCTAAAATAAATAAATCAGACCTCAACGTCAACAAGACATAATATAGGCATCATGTATCCAAACCACAGGATATAAAATGGATCCAATCATTTTATTTTTGATGACTTGCAATTCTATTGGCCAGCATTTGTGTTTAGTTTGGGTTTAGATGAAAGTAAATGCAAATATAATTACTATAAATCAAATCTAGGCCAATAGAGCTGAAAGACATTACCAGGAAACTGCACTTCTTAAGCTAACAAACCTTGTGTCATCATTACTCACTGTAAAATAACATCTGTGTTGTGCAAGATAACAGGATACTCACCTTTAAGTTATATTCTGAATATCATTTGTACATATTTGTCATAGTTGCTTGACTAGAATGTTACAGGAAGCTCCAATACCACTTGTTTAGCTTTTACTGAATGCCACAGTCATTATGCATCTAGTTTGGCTGACCAGTATTTTCAGTCTATGGGAAGACAGAGGAAGAAGAACAAGGTCCATTTACTGTAAAATGAAACCATATTATAGGGTTCAGATCCCCTGTGATAAGAAGTCTCTCTGGGAGAAATCCTAAACCACCTTTCATCTGATTGTTTAATGTGTTTAATTAAAGTTAATTAACTTGTTTAAGTTAAATTGTTTAATCAGAATGTTTCATTTATATGTCAAATCATTTCTTATCTTTGCATTCCACAGAATTTGATCAGATTTGCCAGATTTGTTTTTCAAAACAATAATTTGACCTTCAGTTATGAATATTTTGGTCTCTCCCTGTTCAAAGCGAGACAGCACTCTGGTCTTCTATGGTTGTAAATAACTGCTTGGTGGCATTGCAAAAATGGCTGGCGAGTAAACAGACTTGCCTGGGAGACCAATAAGGGGTATCAATGAGGAGACAGGTCATTGGTTGGAATGAAAATGGTAAAGCTCATAACACTAAACGGAGGAAAAAGTCCAGTCTTTCAATAAAAAGTGCCAGTCAGCTTCTTGGTTACGCTGCAGGTGGAGAAGGAGGTTGCGTTGTGGAGATCTGCGCAAGCACTGTAGCCAGAGCACCAAAAAGAATCATGATTTTGTGTGTTAATTAGCAAAATGCTACAAACTGTTTATGATGTTTTGGTAAGAGTTCATCAGATTTTTTAAAGCATCCTTTTTAAACAGTAATTTGACTTTCAGTTTAGAGCATGTTGGTCTCTCCTCAATCAGAAAGAGGCATCTGGTCGTGTATGGCTGGAAATAACTGCCCGGCGGTGTTGCAAAGTAATCAGACTTTCCTAAAAGGACATAGCTTTCTTATATGGACTTTGGGACTAGCTAGCTAGGCATTAAACAGTTTTGTGTCTTTATAATGAAAATCTACTCTCTCGCTCGCTCGTCCGCAGAGCTGACTATAATGTGGATCTAATACATCACAGATCAGATGAAAATCAAAGAGAACAGAACGGAATGTGCATTTAGCCAGTCAGGAACAGGTTAAACAGCACATATGAAGCTTTGCAGGGACAGTGCAGATAAACATGAAACTCAAGCCTTTTTTAGAAATCAAATTTTATAGATATAATTGAATAAAATGTTAATTTATCATGTTTGTAACCAGGTTTGTTTTATAAGACACATTGTAGCTCGAGAAAAAATCGATATGTGATAGAAAACATGCTGAAAGACAGGACAGTCAGTTTGTTCAGGGAGCTCAAGTATCAGGCTTCCATTTGCTCGCATTCACTCACTCGGAGCCTCTGGTCGCACCCATTATGGCTTTTAAGCCAAGGACTCCTGCCTAACCCTGGGAAGTAAGGTCAGACCGTAATTCTCCTTTATAGTATTTTTTATCAAGTTATCTCCCTCCACCTCCTGTTTTTCTTTCATAACTTAATTTCTAATGTAGCACAGCATTCTCAGGTTTCTCATTTCATAATCATCTACAGATCTGCTTCTCATTTTGGAAACATCTAGAGGAACTTCACTTGTTCATGAGTTGAAAGCTGTGAAATGGCACAGGACTATCACATATCGCTGTCGTCAGAAGAAAACCTCGTATCTCGTGCGACGATATGGGCTAGCTCTTCTTGAAACGCCTCTTGGAGAAAGGGTGTGGCACAACGCAGAAAATATCTGGCCCCAAATCACAGAATTCTTGGGCAGTCATGGGCTGGAGTTTAGTGAACCCGGTTCGATTCCCTGAGCCAGCAGTACATGACTGAGGTGCCCATGAGCAAGACACCTAACCCCCAAATGCTCCCCCAACACTCCGGGCAAGTGTGCTCACTGCCCGTTAGTGTGTATGTGTTCACTAGTGTGTATGTGGTGTTTCACTGTACAGATGGGCTGAATGCGGAGGTGACATCTCCCCATTGTGGGACTAATAAGGGTCACTTAATCTTAATCTAATCTAATCTAATCTCCAAAATGAAGAAAACGTTCATTTCGGGCTATTTTGTTTGGGCCATTCTTCAATTCCTCAAATTGACACACAATTTAAAGAGCAACGGCCGTTTTCAAATTATGCCAAAACCTAAAAGCTGACAAAACGAGATTTTCTTCCAATATACATGGGTTGCCAACCAAACTGTAAACAGTAGTGTATCTTATTTTGTTTGGTGTTGAAATATTTTGGAAAAGGATAAACGCTCCCACACCGCATATGTAAGCTAAAGTGATGTAAACCCCCATCAGTAGTGCATTTTTCTCTATATGAACACAGTCAGGTCCATAAGTGTTTGGACACTGATGCAATTTTTGTCATTTTGCCTCTTGCACCACCACAATGGGTTTGAACTGAAGCCGTCAAGATTGAAGCGTTTAAGTTCATCCATTTTTCAGGCTCAAAAGTTGACTTAAGCTGTTGTGGCCTTTTCCCCATTATTTCCTGACAGATTAGGGAAATAAAGGTTCTGGCGCTGATTCCAAGTGTTGAATACGCACATCCACAACCCCAGTAGATTCTCAAGACGTGATCGAAGTGTTGAACTGCTACCAAGTACGTATTGAACACTTAGGATCAACTCCAGACTTTCGATCACCTTAATTTACCAATGAATTGACAAGGGAGTCAACCCACGTGGCCATGAGACTGCTTATAAGTCAACTTAGAGCCTGTGAAAATAGAGGGATGGTGTAAGAACGGCTGTCATTCCTAATTTGGTCAGTGCAACGTTTTGGTCAAACAAATTTACATTAAAGCTGAGGGTCTCCGAAAGTTGACTCATGAGCAGTTGAATGGCCAAGTGGGGCCGTTTCCCCATTATTTCCTGATAAATTAGGGAGATCAAAGGTCTGGCGTCAATTCCAGGTATCAAATATGCATCTCCACCACCCCAGTGGACTCTTCCGCAGAGTTGCTCTTCCTGTAGCCTGACGTTGATGAATTTGTTTCTGGTAAACGGAACATCTCTCTCTCTCTCTCTCTCTCTATCTCACTCTCTCTCTCTCTCTCTCTCTCTCTCTCACTCTCTCTCTCTCTCTCTCGCTCTCTTTCGCTCTCTCTCTCTCTCTCTCTCTCTCTATCTCACTCTCTCTCTCTCTCTCTCTCTCTCTCTCGCTCTCTCTCGCTCTCTCTCTCTCTCCCTCTCTCTCTCTCTCTCTCTCTCTCCCTCTCTCTCTCTCTCTCTCTCTCTCTCCCTCTCTCTCTCTCTCTCTATCTCACTCTCTCTCTCTCTCTCTCTCACTCTCTCTCTCTCTCTCTCGCTCTCTTTCGCTCTCTCTCTCTCTCTCTCTCTCTCTCTCTCTATCTCACTCTCTCTCTCTCTCTCTCTCTCTCGCTCTCTCTCTCTCTCTCTCTCTCTCTCTCTCTCTCTCTCTCTCTCTCAGAGCACCGTGCATGCTCCTTTAAAGGAACAGTGGAAGTGCTCCTGCGTGCGCGAGCCATGTTTATCATGAATGATCTCCTAATTTACAGGTTCTGTCGCTCTCCCTCAGAGCTCGTCCCTCCCGTGTGGACTGTGTCTAGTTTGTGCGCAAACACTGCGACTGTAAGTCTCGGAGATAGCTTAAGTAGAAAAGCGTGTCATGAGGCTGACCGCTGGTTGCAAATCACGTGATTTAGAGTAAGTCAGAGGGTGAGAGTGAAAGTAAAAGAGAGCATGAGTGTGTGTGTGTGTGTGTGCGTGCGTGTGAGTATGTGTGTGTGTGTGTATGTGTGTATATGTATATATATATGTATGTGTGTGTATATATGTGTGTGTGTGTGTGTGTGTGTGTGTGTGTGTGTGTGTGTGTGTGTGTGTGTGTGTGTGTGTGCGTGTAAAACAGAGGGAGGGTGTGTGGTTGGCATTGTTTGTATTGCTTTACACGTCCTCTGTGTCCAGCTGGTCAACTAATGTGAAGCGCTTTCAGACTTGCAAACCAAGAAAACAAAGTAAAAGTCCTGCAAAGCACAAAAATGGTTCTAAAAGTTTTGGTTTTGCTAAATTGTAGGACGATCCAGACCTTCATAAAAGCAACGTTTCAGTGCATTTCGCTAAAATAGAACTTTAAAAAAAAATATATATATATACACACACACTACAAATTAATATAAGACAATACAGGCCTTTATTAGTCCCACAACGGGGAAATTCTCAGTGTTACAGCAGCAAAAGGCACAGCCATAAAAAAAGAGAAGTAACAAGTTATTAACTTTAAGTAACTTACGGTTTTTACGGTTTGTTACTTGTCACTATAAAGACAATAGATATTAAAACTAAACATAAAAATAAGATAAAAAAATATAAACTCTATCCTTCACCAAGAATAGCAAAATAAAGAATGATAAATCAATAGAAAGCTAAGATGTTTACACTGCAAGGCTGTTTTGCCCCAAATTCACGTGGCGTTTTGCCCATTCGCTGCTGGTTTATATGGTGAGGAATTAACAATATGAACAATGACAGATTATTATGAATGAATATAAATATATTGTGGCCACGGGAAATAATGCCTGCATACAGATTTTTCTTCAGAGACATCTTGAAGAGGAAATGTCAAAAACCTTCAAGAGTGCCAGTTCAGCCCATCGAACCTGCATGTGTGGATTTGGACGCAGCCGCAAACCTTTCTGAGAAGGTCTGGATCCACACTGTCCAAACACCACAGAGGCGCCCAGAACAAGCGGAGACCCAGCGCTGGAACCCCTGAGATACCGGCGCCTCATCGGGTCAAAGTGGGCAGAGAGTCTGAGAACTGAGCCCAGCGCTGTGTCTGGCGACCAAAATGCGCCTGTGGTGTTGGAAAGCCTTACATTTTATTAAAAAGGCGGTTTAACAAGGACAGTAAAAGCAAAAGAGTCGAAACGTTTCGTTGTGACTTGTGAGGTGAACGAAATATTAGCCTAGTGGCTGCGTTAGCGGCGAGCCGGCCCCTCAAAGCGAGGAAAACAAACGAGGGCGCGCGCGTGTTCACCCTCCGAACTGTTCAGATGTGTGTTTGTGAACGGGCTCGTCTTACTATCCTTCTGAGGACCGCATGCCCAAGTGATGTATTCGCTGGTATAAGACCGTCCTCAGTAGGCATCTGTGGAAGTCCTCACAATTCATGTAAAAACACACATATACGTGTGTGTGGGCGTGTATGCGGAGCTTTTACACTCTGATTGGTGAAGTGGCTTAACGCTCCCCGGCCCGACTACAATTCCTCTCAGGCACGACTGAGCGAAGCTTTCACTTTCGCTTTTTCCCAGTGTGTCAGCGGAGGCGACATGTTTTAGTCCAAAGTGATGTTCTCGCAATGTAAGGACGTCGACACGGCTGGCGAGTGCGAGAGTTCAGGTCGGCCGCTCAGCGTGTAGCGAGACAGACGGCGAGGAGTTGACGTGAGACGGACTGGCTAACGGGAGAAAAAGCTGGCTGACGTGAGGCGACCCGGCTATGGCTCAGTGGCTCGCAGGACGTCGACCTTTGACGTGAGGTTTGCTTCTGTGACACTGTTTTTGCTCGATATCGTGCGGGACTGTGTGCTCGTCAGTCTGCCGAGGTGCTGTGTGTGTGTGCGGGTGTTAATGTGTGTGTATGTGAGCAGACTCAGCCTCTTCTGTGCTCTCCAACAGCCCAGCGTCATGCTCTAGAACTGTTCTAACGGCTTCAGTGAGCTCAGCAGGGCTTCGGCCTTCTCCCCTAACTTGGGTCTTGTGAGTGACAACAGGTTGCGAGTAGGAACGAGAAAGATGTCTCAGAGACTCTTTTAACGCAGACGCGCTTGATGTGTTTAGGCATGATCAAACTCCTCCTTCTTCCAGCCCTCACTCAGCTAAATGTCTTTGTTTCTTTCTCTCTCCGCTAGTCCGCCACCGCTCACTTCTGCATGAATAGAAGCCATGGAGATTCTGTGCGACGGCTGGAGCCTGCTCTAGAATGGTCCAGCACAATGAGCCTGACCATGCAGCTGCGCCAAAGGGTCCACCCAAGCCAACTGAGGTCCCCCCTGCACCTCCTGCCCCGCCAACGCACTTTCATCCTTTCCGCCACGCGCAGGACCGCTCCCTCATCACCCAGGCCATCCAGTTCTTGGAGAACAGTGGATTTTACTGGGGCCCGATGGACGTGGACGAGGCCCACGTGCGGCTGGCAGGAATGCCGGTTGGGACGTTCCTGATCCGGGACAGCACGCAGACGGACGTTTTCTTCACCCTGAGCTACCGGGCCGAGGTTGGACCCACCAGCGTACGGGTGCTGCTGAAAAACGAAGCCTTCAATTTGGATGGGAGCAAACACACCTTCCCCTGCCTCTTTGCCCTGCTGGAATTTTATATCTCGTCCCCTAAGAGGAGTCTGAAAAGGCCCTATCGCGGAGCTGCCCCCCAGACTCTTCAGGAGCTGTCCAGGAGGGCCGTGGTACGGACATTTGGAAGGGAGAGCGTTGAAGGGCTCCCTGTAAGTGCTGGCCTCAAAGAATTTCTGAACTTATATCCTTTTGCGATATAAAGGGTGTGTACCTGCACATGTGCGCCATGTGTGTTTATACAGAGATGTTCTGATTTTATAGCAGCTATTCAGGCCCTACCTGCAGGCACAGCTCTTCGTGAATTGTGCGTTTGTCTCTATATGTTCAAGGGTTTATCAGTACTGTTACCATCAAGTGCACTACTACAGGATTTCATCCTTATTTCATCCGCCTGCTGTGCAGACAGTGTTTCATTTCAGATTATGTCCTGTAAAGAAAGATAGGAAATGTCACAACGATGATGCTTTTGTTTTGTTTGCAACGGTAAATTTACTGATCAGTACAAACCTCGAGATTCTGGTACACGTAATTTATATGTACGTACATAATAGATTGTTGGATTTCAAGCAGTGTTTTAAGCCAAGACAGCAACTTCATTAGGACAGTTAGACGTCATAAACATGAATCGCCCAATCATAACAGTTATAGCTTACTTCACTGGTCAAAGTAGCATGCGGTTCTCAAATTGCATTAATTTTTTTTTTTTTTTGATTACCAACAGAATGTAAAGCAAAATGAGTTAAAGCTCTTTTATTTATCGTTCTGATAAATATGCTTTTACATCTTTTTTTTTTTTTTTGTACTTCAAGTTAACATTATTTGTCAGACATGGTCTGTTTTATTATATGTCGGTAAAACTATTAAACCAGTGCAAAAGTTATCTAAGCCTACCTTCCCAAATTTGTTCCCACCCCTCTCATGCAATAAATCATCTGATCACTGGCGCATTTAGGAGAAACAGAAACAGAAACTGGTTCTTCTTCAGAATTTCTGACGTGTGCGACATCCTGGTATGTTGAGCGGTCTTCTTGCTGTTTCCTTGAATCCTGACAAAGGCAAGCAGTTATGCTGAGAAGACAGAAGCTTCAGTGGGATTTTATCTGAGTGGTCTGCCAAAGTTTCCAACTTCTGCCACAAACGTGGATCCATGGCCGAAGTTATGTGTTTAGTGGTGGGTGAACAGCCCCATCTAGTGGACCAGTTTGGACAAACTCTTGTTAGATCTTCTTTAACAGCCACCCAGCTCTAACTCACTTGTGTCATAACACTTGTTTGTCCAGAGTCTAGAGGTGCCATGATTCTCCAGTTGTGAAATAGGTCTTAGCTCGTGTCAGATAATTGTGGTGGTAAAATAACAAATGATAAATATCAATGAATGTAATATTTTGATAGTTGTATTGATTGAAAAGAAGCTTCCTAAATGAGTTCTGATCGTTTTAAAAAGATTACAGAATAATCTTCGCCACTGGAATCCCAGAAGGTGGCCTAGCTTGGGTAACCTCCATCACAAGTTTGGTACTTTTATTTTATATTATTACATATTTTTTTTATTCTACCAAAATACATTTATTATGCTTGTGGGAGCAAAAATAGTACTAATTCATTTTTACGCAACCATGTTACACTCTCTTTTTACGCCTTAGAACCAAACAGACTGGTTTTGTTACCATGTCATTACGACTGATGTGTGTAAATGATCTCTATTCTGATTGGCTGCCCTGTAGTGTGTCACAGCCTGGGCTGAAACACTCTGAGTTAAACTGCTGTTGGCTGATTTGCATGACATCGCAGAAATGGTCTGGTTTTGTTCTGTATCTAGACTGTGGACTGAAGAGTGGATAGTTCTCTGTGAAACTTCAATACTGTTTACAAAATACATTAAAATCTTATTTCAAACGAGCACGTTTTCCATGATATGGGTCCTTTATCTTGCAAATGGCAGGTGGAGCTCCAGCTTGAAAATACACACTGAAACACGTAGAGCCATTTTCCCAGGCCCACTGCGAGGCTGATCCTAGATGAACATCTTCAGTTTAGTCTAGAACAAGGCAGAAGTAATGTGAAGCCAGTCAATAAGGTTCAGGGAGGGAATTGAACAAGCACATGAATAGTGAGAAAGCAACAGTTATATTTGACCACACCATTGAAATGGAAAAGCCTGTTGAAAAAGCTTTATTGGGGTCATATTTTGGTTATATTCCAAAAAATGGGCCATGACATAACCCATTATGCTGGCTACACAGGAAGAATCAGGGGGAGCGAGTTCTAGGCCACTTTTGATCACTTTGGTGCTCTAGACTGGATACATACAGCAAATACCCCTTACACAGAAGCCGACCCCACTGCCTTCATTCTACCCTACCACCAAACAAAGAGACACATCGTTGCTGATAATAACATCTTTAAGAAGTAAAAAAATTCACCCAAGCTCTTTGGTATCGTATTACTCCACATTTTTTTTGGAACTGGTTTTCGTGACTCAGTTTTCGAGCTAGAACAACAAAACCTATGCAGACCGTATATGGAGATATGCTTTTAAGATCATTTGCACCTTTGGTTTTCATACAACCTTCATTCAGATGCAATTCTTTTCCCCATAGGAAATGAAATGTTGAGAAAGTTTAAATCTAACTGCCGCAAATCATAACCCAAAGAACATCATTCACACTGACCCTCACGGATACTGCAGTTACACTCACATGTTAGCAACTACCTGGCACACCATAGCAACCGACTAGAATAACACAGCAACAGTCTAAAAACACCTTGGCAACCACCTGGAATACCATAGCAATGCTCTAGAAACACCTTAGCACTTTTATTGACATTGAATACAGACTCACATACATACTGGCACACATTCACAAATATTAGCAACCACTTGGAAACATAGGAACAACTTGGCAACACTGCAGCAACCACCTGGGTTTACCATGGCAACAGCCTAGCAGCAGCTCAGCAACCACTTAGGAAACTTAAACAATGGCCTAGCAACATCCTGGAACCACAGAAACAGCCTAGCAACACTTTAGCAACCACCTGGGAGACCATAACAATGGCTTAGCAACATCTTAGTAACCGTCTGAAATAACAGGAACAGCCTAGAAACACCTTAGCAACCACCTGGGATACCGCGGAAACAGTCTAGCAACACCTTAGCAACCACCTGCAGTACCACGGCAACAGCCTAGCATCACCTTAGTGACTACCTGGAACACCATAACAATGGCCTAGCAATAACTTAAGAACTGCCTGGGATACCATGGCAACAGTCTAGCAACACCTTAACAACCACCTGTGATACCATGGCAAAAACCTAACAACACATTAGCAACCACCTGGGACACCATAATAATGGCCTAGGAACATCTTAGCAACCACCTGGGACACAATAGCAACAGTTTTTTCAGTCTAATTTAAGGTTTGTTCATAAACGTTCTGCTTCTAGTTGAAACAAAATACTCAATTCAGTTCAATTTAGAAATGTAATTACATTTCACAATTTTACGTTTAACCGTGCTTGTTACGAACCCAAAAGGCCAGGAGGTTTTTCTGTTCATTTTTTCCCACACATTGAATTTTATAAAAATAATAATTACTGTTAAATGAAACTGCCCAACACAGTAATTCTCATGTTTGTGTAAGAAACAGGACCACACATTAGTCACACCCTGAATTGGCTGAAAAGACATAATACAGATGGATGCGTTAGATCAGGTCACACAGTCTTAAACTCTTTCACTTTTACTTTTACAGGTGTGTGCAAACGTTTTGGTGCCTCCGGTCAGATTTCATGTTACTCTAAGTGAAAATAGGTCACCAAATCCTCTACAGAGACCACACACGTGAACATTTGAATGTTTATTTGCTTAATTTAATTTTGCTTAATTGTTATATTTTATAAGTATTTTATACACTATTAAAAATGATGTTTTTTCAAGAGTCCTTTAGTAAAGAAAATGGTTCTGTGTAGGACCATGAACATTCAAAGAACCCTTTGCATGATTAAATGTATGTTTTGTTTTTATTTAATTTTATTTACTACATGTAAATGTTTGTCTGATACTGTGTGAGCTCCTGTAACCAACACCAAATTCCTTGTGCGTGTAAACGTACCTGGCCAATTAACCTTGATTCTGATTCTAAAGGGTTCTTTGCATCGTTAAATGCTTCTTCAGATTGATGGAGAATGTGCTGGTGGTATATAGAATCTTTTTTGAAAAGGGTTCTGTATAGCACCAAAAAGGGGTTCTTGTATTTGTATAAAGCTTGTAACAATAGAAGAGCCCTTTTTGGTGCTATATACAATCCTTTTCAAAAACGGTCTACATGGAACCATATAAAACACATTCTCCATCTGACGACCAATTAAACAATGCAAAAAAACATTTAATCATGCAAGAGGTTCTTTGAGTGCCTATGGTCCTATATAGAACCATTTACTTTACTTAAGAATCCTTGAAGAACCTTGAAGAAAAAGTGTGTTTAGAGCAAATGAATACACGTTTTACATTTGTGGAAAAATGCCATTTTAAGTTTGATCCCTGTAGAGAATTTGTTAAATAAAAAATTCACTGGGGATGTACAAACTTTATCCAAGTAGGAATAAAAGTCCATACTTTGCATTTTACTCATATTTTTGGCTCCACACTTCATTGGAAAGCCTTGGAATATACAGTGGGGCAAAAAAGTATTTAGTCACCCACTGATTGTGCAAGTTCTCCAACTTAGAAAGATGAGAGAGGTCTGTAATTTTCATCATAGCTACACTTCAACTATGAGAGACAAAATGAGAAAATAAATCCAGGAAATCACATTGTAGGATTTGTAAAGAATTTATTTGTAAATTATGGTGGAAAATAAGTATTTGGTCAATAACAAAAGTTCAACTCAATACTTTGTAACATAACCTTTGTTGGCAATGACAGAGGTCAAACGTTTCCTGCAAGTCTTCACCAGGTTTGCACACTGTAGCTGGTATTTTGGCCCATTCCTCCTGCAGATCTCCTCTAGAGCAGTGATGTTTTGGGGCTGTCGCTGGGCAACACGGACTTTCAAATCCCTCCACAAATTTTCTGTGGGGTTGAGGTCTGGAGACTGGCTAGGCCACTCCAGGACCTTGAAATGCCCTTTACGGAGCCACTCCTTCATTGCCCGAGCGGTGTGTTTGGGATCATTGTCATGTTGGAAGACCCAGCCACGTCCCATCTTCAATGCTCTCACTGATGGAAGGAGGTTTTGGCTTAAAATCTCACGATACACGGCCCCGTTCATTCTTCCCTTAACACGGATCAGTCGTCCTGTCCCCTTTGCAGAAAAACAGCCCCAAAGCCTGATGTTTCTAACCCCATGCTTCACAGTAGGTATGGTGTTCTTGGGATGCAACTCAGCATTCTTCTTCCTCCAAACACGACGAGTTGATTTTTTACCAAAGAGTTCTATTTTGGTTTCATCTGACCACATGATATTCTCCCAATCCTCTTCTGGATCATCCATATGCTCTCTGGTAAACTTCAGACAGGCCTGGACATGTACTGGCTTAAGCAGGGGGACACGCCTGGCACTGCAGGATCTGAGTCCCTCTCGGCGTCGTGTGTTACTGATGGTAGCCTTTGTTACTTTGGTCCCAGCTCTCTGCAGATCATTCATCAGGTCCCTCTGTGTAGTTCTGGGATTTTTGCTCACCGTTCTCATGATCATTTTGACCCCATGGGATGAGATCTTGCGTGGAGCCCCAGATCGAGGGAGATTATCAATGGTCTTGTATGACTTCCATTTTCTTACAATTGCTCCCACAGTTGATTTATTCCGACCAACCTGCTTGCCTATTGTAGATTCACTCTTCCCAGCCTGGTGCAGGTCTACAATTTTCTTCCTGGTGTCCCTCGACAGCTCTTTAGTCTTGGCCATGGTTGAGTTTAGAGTCTGACTGTTTGAGGCTGCGGACAGGTGACTTTTATACAGATAACAAGGTCAAACAGGTGCCATTAATACAGGTAAAGAGTGGAGGACAGAGGAGCTTCTTAAAGAAGAAGTTACAGGTCTGTGAAGAAATCTTGCTTGTTTGTGGGTGACCAAATATTTATTTTCCGCCATAATTATATATTTACAAATAAATTCTTTAAAAATCCTACAATGTGATTTCCTGGTTTTTTTTCAACACTTTTTTGCCCCACTGTATCAGTGCAGATTAATGACTGTTGTTGACCATCCCTGCACTTGTTTTGAGTTAGATAGATGCATTTAATGTTAACGTAGTACATGCTAGTAGCTATAATTAAGCATGGCATTGCTAGAGCTACATACTTGGTAAGGGCTAACATTAGCATCTAAGTAAAGTTAGCTAAAGCCATATGGCCATCTTTATCTTCATGTCCAATTTCCAGTCAAGTTCTTCCACACCAAAGCTGGCAAAGCATTGATTGAAAACTTGTCCACAAAGTTGAGATAACATGGTTACCTAGAATGTCACTGCATGCTGTAACACTAGGTTGTCCTTCACTGGAAGTCTCAAATCATGAAAAATGGGTCCAGACCGTTATCCCTCCTCCACCAAACTTTACAGATATTTGGGCAGGTACCGTCTCTTAGCATCTGCCAAGCCTAGATTTGTCTGTCAGACTGCCAGATGATGAAACCTGACTCATCACTTTAGACAGTGCCTTTCCACTGCTTTACAGTCTAATGGCATGGTGATCAAATGTTATTGTGCTGACGTTGCTTCCACAGACAGTTTGGAACTTGGCATTGTTTAATCCATCAAAGCAGGAGTTGAGATCTCAAATCTTAAGAAGAGCCATTTTGTTCTTTCAATAAAAATCAAACCACGTTGGATGCCACAATGCTTTAAGTCCATGTTACCATCTTGTAACAGCTGTAATTATGTCTCGTTATGTGTCCTAATGTACTAGTTCTATAAATTAATGCCATATAAACAAAAATGCAGACTTACTTTGCTATGCTTAAGCTTTAGCTCAGTTATAGTCACTTTTTCCACATCTCCAGACTCCAGCAAGTAACTTTTCCACAAAAGTAGAGGGTTCTTTGAAAATGTTTAAGGCTGAAGTCAGTTTCTCATTAGCCAGCTACTGCTCAAATGGCATGTGGCTCCAGAGCCATATATTGCATACCTCTGCAGGAGAAGATAGATGTTATTGATGCATTGCATGCTTCAGCACTTGGCAATTAGTGAGCTTCAGAGGCCCATTACTTTGTGGCTAAACTGTTACTGTTCCTAGATGTTTCAAAGTCTTAATAACTACACTTACAGTTGACCAGGGCAACTCTAGCAGGTTAGGAAAAGTATGTAACACACCTCTTATTGCTTTTGTCAGAATAACAAACCAATATCCAATTTGATTTACCCACATTGTCATAAAGCAATTACAGAAATCCTAATTCATAATGAGCAAGTTGAGGGTGACTTTGATGGAAAAAACTCCCTAAGAGCATGAGGAAGAAGCACTGAGCGGAACCAAGACTCAAAAAGGGGAAGCCATCCTTCGGCACCAGATAGGGGAGATATGATACAAAGTAGAATTATGATTCAACACTGATGGATTCACATGACTTTTAGTCATATATGGACAAAAGGAAAATTTTAACAGGAAATTGACTACTGATGTTTGCGGAGACTCCAGATAGACCACCCTTCAAATCAACCTCTAAAGCCAAAGGGGTTATCTAGCCAAGTGCACAACAAAGCTTAACATACTTAACAATGATAGATATTAAAGATAAATAAATGCCTTTTCAAAACATGTCAGATTCCTTAGAATCATGTAATAACAAAGAGTCAGCCCTTAGTTTCCAAACGAGGTGTTTACCAGGGGGTGTGCGGCAAAAGCTTTTACCATGCACAGCAGTTCTACAGCAGCTTAGAGTGATATTGGAGAACCTGAAATCAAGGTTACAGGCAAACTCACAGAACTGTGTAGTGTGATGGGAGCATTGATTCATTTAAATATCAGTTGGGCTCACTCGGCGCCACAGAATCTGAGGGGTGTTTAAAATTAGATCAGGCATCTGAGTCATGATAATTTTGATATCCTTCTTCTCTCTGGATGTGGTAACTTGATCTGGTAGCCACGTGAACCCAGGGTATACTGATATATTTTATATCCATGGTCTTACAGTCCTACTAGATAAACACAGCACCAGCAAAATCAGCACAGGTTGTGTTTTGGATGCTAGTGTGCTGCTCAGCAGCAACAGGAGCTATTAGGCTGATCACCAGAAACAAACGGCATGTATTTTGCTTTGGATGCTGGTATTCTGGTCAACCAGCATGACTATGCTGGGTGACTGAACCAGCACCAGACCAGCATAAACCAGCTTCTGGCTTACTTTGTTGAAACAAAATCAAAGAAAGCAATATTTATTCATCACGATACAGCCTATGTGGCCTAGTCTGCCTCTAAAAACCCTGGGTGGCTTTGCTAAGATGACAAAGTTGGAGAGATGCGTGTTAATGCGTGGAGTTTTCCCCCCACCCATATTCCGGTAAGCCCGGCCTCTTGTCCTATTCATTCATTCATGCATTCATTCATGCATTCATTCATTCATTCATTCATTCATTCGGCTTGGCTAGTAATTTATATTCTCAAGCAATACGCTAGTATAACAACGAAGTAGACGGTGCTAGCTCAGGGAATCTGGTCTCGTCGGAAAACGGGTGTGAAAAAAAACTGTATCCCAGCACTAACGTTCCGACAACAAAACATCGGAGCCATTTCATGTAAGCACCTGCCACAATAACCGAGATTTAAACGAGATGCTGCAGGAATATTAAATGAATTATATAAGGAGTGAACGTGGGTGGAAAGTGGCGAAGCCGAAGTCAGCTGCTTATTGGAATTTTCCCGTTCTACCTTAAATGGTGCTGCACTTCCATTCTGGCGCCTGAGGCGTTATAATGACTGCTGCACCATTTAAGGTGGAACGGGGAAATTCCAATGAGCAGCTGACTGCAGCCTCGTTGGAAAGAGGGATGGCTGAGGTAGTCTGTCACACAGCCCCAGCTGTAGTGGTACAGCAGTAGAGGATATGCGTTGTTTTCGCCATTTTTGTGTTCACGTGTGTCTGATTTGTTGTCTTGTTTTAGCAGTCGCTTTCTGGGGAAATCGTGGACGTGTCGCTGGATTTCGTAGCGGAGGAGGACCGAGCTCGACGGACCAGAAAAATACGGTTTAACCTCGCCTTCTCCCTCTTATCTCTGATAAAATCCCGTTTAGCCTCACCTTCTCCCTCTTATCTCTGATAAAATCCCGTTTAGCCTCGCCTTCTCCCTCTTATCTCTGATAAAATCCCGTTTAGCCTCGCCTTCTCCCTCTTATCTCTGATAAAATCCCGGTTAACCTCGCCTTCTCCCTCTTATCTCTGATAAAATCCCTTTTAGCCTCACCTTCTCCCTCTTATCTCTGATAAAATCCCGTTTAGCCTCGCCTTCTCCCTCTTATCTCTGATAAAATCCCGGTTAACCTCGCCTTCTCCCTCTTATCTCTGATAAAATCCCGTTTAGCCTCGCCTTCTCCCTCTTATCTCTAATAAAATCCCTTTTAACCTCGCCTTCTCCCTCTTATCTCTGATAAAATCCCGTTTAACCTCGCCTTCTCCCTCTTATCTCTGATAAAATCCCGTTTAACCTCGCCTTCTCCCTCTTATCTCTGATAAAATCCCGTTTAACCTCGCCTTCTCCCTCTTATCTCTGATAAAATCCCGTTTAACCTCGCCTTCTCCCTCTTATCTCTGATAAAATCCCGTTTAACCTCGCCTTCTCCCTCTTATCTCTGATAAAAGCCCGTTTAACCTCGCCTTCTCCCTCTTATCTCTGATAAAATCCCGTTTAACCTCGCCTTCTCCCTCTTATCTCTGATAAAATCCCGTTTAACCTCGCCTTCTCCCTCTTATCTCTGATAAAATCCCGTTTAGCCTCGCCTTCTCCCTCTTATCTCTGATAAAATCCCGTTTAAACCTCGCCTTCTCCCTCTTATCTCTGATAAAATCCCGTTTAGCCTCGCCTTCTCCCTCTTATCTCTGATAAAATCCCGTTTAACCTCGCCATCTCCCTCTTATCTCTGATAAAATCCCGTTTAACCTCGCCTTCTCCCTCTTATCTCTGATAAAATCCCGTTTAACCTCGCCTTCTCCCTCTTATCTCTGATAAAATCCCGTTTAACCTCGCCTTCTCCCTCTTATCTCTGATAAAATCCCGTTTAACCTCGCCTTCTCCCTCTTATCTCTGATAAAATCCCGTTTAACCTCGCCTTCTCCTCTTATCTCTGATAAAATCCCGTTTAACCTCGCCTTCTCCCTCTTATCTCTGATAAAATCCCGTTTAACCTCGCCTTCTCCCTCTTATCTCTGATAAAATCCCGTTTAGCCTCGCCTTCTCCCTCTTATCTCTGATAAAATCCCGTTTAACCTCGCCTTCTCCCTCTTATCTCTGATAAAATCCCGTTTAACCTCGCCTTCTCCCTCTTATCTCTGATAAAATCCCGTTTAGCCTCGCCTTCTCCCTCTTATCTCTGATAAAATCCCGTTTAACCTCGCCATCTCCCTCTTATCTCTGATAAAATCCCGTTTAACCTCGCCTTCTCCCTCTTATCTCTGATAAAATCCCGTTTAACCTCGCCTTCTCCCTCTTATCTCTGATAAAATCCCGTTTAACCTCGCCTTCTCCCTCTTATCTCTGATAAAATCCCGTTTAACCTCGCCTTCTCCCTCTTATCTCTGATAAAATCCCGTTTAACCTCGCCTTCTCCCTCTTATCTCTGATAAAAGCCCGTTTAACCTCGCCTTCTCCCTCTTATCTCTGATAAAAGCCCGTTTAACCTCGCCTTCTCCCTCTTATCTCTGATAAAATCCCGTTTAACCTCGCCTTCTCCCTCTTATCTCTGATAAAATCCCGTTTAACCTCGCCATCTCCCTCTTATCTCTGATAAAATCCCGTTTAACCTCGCCTTCTCCCTCTTATCTCTGATAAAATCCCGTTTAACCTCGCCTTCTCCCTCTTATCTCTGATAAAATCCCGTTTAGCCTCGCCTTCTCCCTCTTATCTCTGATAAAATCCCGTTTAGCCTCGCCTTCTCCCTCTTATCTCTGATAAAAGCCCGTTTAACCTCGCCTTCTCCCTCTTATCTCTGATAAAAGCCCGTTTAACCTCGCCTTCTCCCTCTTATCTCTGATAAAATCCCGTTTAACCTCGCCTTCTCCCTCTTATCTCTGATAAAATCCCGTTTAACCTCGCCTTCTCCCTCTTATCTCTGATAAAATCCCGTTTAGCCTCGCCTTCTCCCTCTTATCTCTGATAAAATCCCTTTTAACCTCGCCTTCTCCCTCTTATCTCTGATAAAATCCCGTTTAACCTCGCCTTCTCCCTCTTATCTCTGATAAAATCCCGTTTAACCTCGCCTTCTCCCTCTTATCTCTGATAAAATCCCGTTTAACCTCGCCTTCTCCCTCTTATCTCTGATAAAATCCCGTTTAACCTCGCCTTCTCCCTCTTATCTCTGATAAAAGCCCGTTTAACCTCGCCTTCTCCCTCTTATCTCTGATAAAAGCCCGTTTAACCTCGCCTTCTCCCTCTTATCTCTGATAAAATCCCGTTTAACCTCGCCTTCTCCCTCTTATCTCTGATAAAATCCCGTTTAACCTCGCCTTCTCCCTCTTATCTCTGATAAAATCCCGTTTAGCCTCGCCTTCTCCCTCTTATCTCTGATAAAATCCCGTTTAACCTCGCCTTCTCCCTCTTATCTCTGATAAAATCCCGTTTAGCCTCGCCTTCTCCCTCTTATCTCTGATAAAATCCCGTTTAACCTCGCCATCTCCCTCTTATCTCTGATAAAATCCCGGTTAACCTCGCCTTCTCCCTCTTATCTCTGATAAAATCCCGTTTAACCTCGCCTTCTCCCTCTTATCTCTGATAAAATCCCGTTTAACCTCGCCTTCTCCCTCTTATCTCTGATAAAATCCCGTTTAACCTCGCCTTCTCCCTCTTATCTCTGATAAAATCCCGTTTAACCTCGCCTTCTCCCTCTTATCTCTGATAAAAGCCCGTTTAACCTCGCCTTCTCCCTCTTATCTCTGATAAAATCCCGTTTAACCTCGCCTTCTCCCTCTTATCTCTGATAAAATCCCGTTTAACCTCGCCTTCTCCCTCTTATCTCTGATAAAATCCCTTTTAGCCTCGCCTTCTCCCTCTTATCTCTGATAAAATCCCTTTTAGCCTCGCCTTCTCCCTCTTATCTCTGATAAAATCCCATTTAGCCTCGCCTTCTCCCTCTTATCTCTGATAAAATCCCGTTTAACCTCGCCTTCTCCCTCTTATCTCTGATAAAATCCCTTTTAGCCTCGCCTTCTCCCTCTTATCTCTGATAAAATCCCTTTTAGCCTCGCCTTCTCCCTCTTATCTCTGATAAAATCCCATTTAGCCTCGCCTTCTCCCTCTTATCTCTGATAAAATCCCGTTTAACCTCGCCTTCTCCCTCTTATCTCTGATAAAATCTCGTTTAACCTCGCCTTCTCCCTCTTATCTCTGATAAAATCCCGTTTAACCTCGCCATCTCCCTCTTATCTCTGATAAAAGCCCGTTTAACCTCGCCTTCTCCCTCTTATCTCTGATAAAATCCCGTTTAACCTCGCCTTCTCCCTCTTATCTCTGATAAAAGCCCGTTTAACCTCGCCTTCTCCCTCTTATCTCTGATAAAATCCCGTTTAACCTCGCCTTCTCCCTCTTATCTCTGATAAAATCCCTTTTAGCCTCGCCTTCTCCCTCTTATCTCTGATAAAATCCCTTTTAGCCTCGCCTTCTCCCTCTTATCTCTGATAAAATCCCATTTAGCCTCGCCTTCTCCATCTTATCTCTGATAAAATCCCGTTTAACCTCGCCTTCTCCCTCTTATCTCTGATAAAAGCCCGTTTAACCTCGCCTTCTCCCTCTTATCTCTGATAAAATCCTGTTTCGCCTCACCCTCTCCCTCTTATCTCTGATAAAATACTGTTTAATATCATGTTCCTTGCTAAATAAACAGTAGAGACTAGCACTCATTAAGATGTTATGTGCTTGTCTGGTGCTGGTTTAGCTGGTCACCCTGCATGAACCTGTTGAGGGACCAGAGTACCAGCATCCCAAACAGAACGTGTTTGTTTTGATGGTACCTGATGTCCATCCTGTCTCTCATAAGAAATGGGTTAACCTTGTTTTGTGTTTGTCCTGATGGGTTGATTTCACAGTTTACAGGATTCTGTTTAAAAAGTGAACCCGATCAATTTCCCAATAGGATCTAAATGTGTCCTACAGGAAACAAGTGGTCTCTGATGGTAGCTATTAATCCATTTCCCACTGGAAAGCAATACTTTTAGGTTTTGAATGTTGTAATAATGCTTTTTCAGCAGGGATGAGAAAGGAGTAGTGTTTCTCTGCTAAGCACATCTCCCTGGAGGCCCACTGCCATGCAGGTTTTAGTGTTTTCCTGCTCCCAGCACACCTGAAGCAGTTAATCAGCTCATTAGCAGCCCATTATTGAGTGGCTGTAAAGTGGATGTGTTAAAGCAGGAAAAGCACTAATGGGCCTCCAGGACCAGTGCTGAGAAACACTGGTATAGAGGTTAACAAGTAGAGTGCACTGGGCAGAATTAATTAATATTATGATGACTGTTAGATGATTTGGCTGGGATAAATTATAACACTACCACTGTTACTACAACTTATACTACTAGTACCACCACTAAAAGTAATAATCACTAGTAGAGGAAAGTTTGTGAACGAATTTTAGGTTGGCGTGACAAAGTCATAGATAGCTGTTGATTGTTTTTGAAATCTTAACTGAGTTTATACAGTATATACAGTAAGCCCAGGTAGTTGCTTAGGTGTTATTAGACCAATGATATGGTATCCTAGGTGGTTTCTAATGTGCTTCTAGACCATTGGTATAATATCCAAGGTGGTTTCTGATATGCTGCTATACCATTGATATGGTGTTCTAGGTGGTTGCTAAGGTGTTACTAGATCATTGATATGGTATTCAGCAGTCGTGGGGCCAGTCGTGGGCTGGAGGTTAGGGAGCTGGCCCTGTAACCGGAAGGTCGCCGGTTTGATCCCCAGGGCCGACAGTTCATAACTGTGGTGTCCTTGAGCAAGACACCTAACCCCCAACTGCTCCCCGGGCGCCGTGGATAGGGCTGCCCACCGCTCCGGGCAAATGTGCTCACTGCCCCCTAGTGTTTGTGTGTTCACTAGTGTGTATGTGGTGTTTCACTTCATGGATGGGTTAAATGCGGAGGTGGAATTTCCCCGGTTGTGGGATCAAAAAAGTATCACTTAACTTATTCTAAGTGGTTGATAAGGTGTTACTAGATCATTGACATGGTATTCCAGGTGGTTGCTAAGATGCTACTAGACCATTGGTATGGTATTCCAGGTGGTTGCTAAGGTGCTACTAGACCACTGGTATGGTATCGCAGGTGGTTTCTAAGGTGCTACTAGACCATTGGCATGGTATCCCAGGTGGTTGCTAAGTTGTTGACGGTATCAATAAAAGTGCAGATTAATAATTTGACCAAGCTGACTTAAAAATAGCTCCAAAATTCACGTTTGTTCAAATGTAGCCCCTATCAGAGCTGCCAGAGAACTTAGGGCATACACTTTGCACCTACTACCCTTGCCAAAAAAAATAAAAAATCAGTATCAAGATGGTTTAGCCTCCTGTGATGTACAAACAGTTGAATTCTTGGATATTTTAAGTTACTTTCATTGCGCCATTTAGCCTGGTATACATAAACACAATTTAAATCTGACATATAAAACAGGGCCAACTGTAACAATCTGTAATTCATTTAAAATTTGTGTTTATAGTGTGAAAACAGTTAACCTGGAAATTAGTGTTTCTGCAGGTTGTTATCTCAGTTAGACATGGGTCACCCAACACTGGCTAACTGCCAGCAGATGGTGCAGCTTTGGCCCCAGTAGAAGAGCATTTCCTCCTTTTCTCCAGCTCCATTGAGGGCCTTTTTGATTCATCACCATACCACATTCCATAGATTTTTACCGTTAAGGAGGAAGTTCACCAAAGAAAATTCAACTTTTGAACTGTTCTGTTATTTCCTGAGTCTGATGGTTCTTTCAGTGTGTCAGTGTTTTGAATACGTCAGTAATTAAAGAAATGCCTACTTCCAGTTAATTCTGGGCTATTTTGCAAATGAAAAGGGAGGAAAATTATACAGCACACAAAGAATGGAACTCAACTGAAAAATGTGAAAATATAAACATACAGAAAACTGAAAGCTTTATTGAAGCTAGAACCTTTTTACGTTGAAAGTGGTGCATTCACCCTTGGTAGGTCGCTTCTAGTCTTCATAACTTCAGAACGGTTTAATATACAAACAAGATCCACATATCATGACATACAGCAGACCTGCCCCTAACTAGCAAGCACAACGTCATTGAGCTGTGGTGCAAGCATCAGTGAGTAAATCATCTAAAATCCTGGTTCTGTCGCTCTGCTGTTTGGCCTTCATATTCAAACAAAGGGTGAAAACAGCAACATGATTCACACATCAGGTCACTCATCAGACTCTGCCCTCACCATCCAGAGTGTTTTCATTCACCTCTGACTATCCATCAGCCAGCAATTCCCCGAAATTGTAGGTTTGTAATGTTTAAGAGATACTTACATGATTTTTTTACTATTGGGTTGCCACTCATCTGGAGACATTGTGTTGTTATTATAATGAGCGTCTTGTTTGTTGTCTGTGACAAGGGTGCTATCGCCCCTATTTTGAGTTCTGCATTCATGAGCTGTTGGGCTGGATTAAAACTTTCTGACTCAGCTTGTTCCAAATAACCTAGTAAGTCCACATTCCCACGTACAGGACTGTGCAAAAGTCCATGGCATCTAAGAATGTTTTGTGTTGAACTCTTTTGTGTTGTATTGTATATAAAAATGAACAAAGTTAGCAATCTAAAAACTAATTGATATCTTCTGAGTTTGGAAAAACAAAGTTTGACTCCAGATTTCTCCTAGATGACCCCAGCCATCATATGGACTTACTCAATTTCATTTTTTGGGCCTTTTTTCCAATTTTCTCACCAATTTGATTACATTGAATTCCACCCACTAGTGAAGTCCACCTGCATACAATACCAGCAGTGCTAGGAGGGTGAAGGAAAGTACCACCACATCATTTTGAGCTGCTGCTAACGCTACAACACTGGTCTGGACAGTGGAGGAGAATACTGACTGCCGGTTTTGTTAGCATCGCCAGCTAGCATCATGCTGAGTGATGGTGGAGAGGAGAGGTCATTCTGCCCACCCATCCTACCCTCTCCTGGCCATGGATGGCTGTACCGGAGATACAGCTCGTGATATCTTGATGATGGGGCCAACACTTAGACAGTTGCATCGCTTTGGATGCCTTGGACTTAAATTTCATCAACAGCACACGAGATTTAACATAATCAAATATTAATTAGCCAAACCAAGTATCTTCCCCAGACTTGTACACTTGTTGCATCGTCAGTCTGTGGCACTAATCGGAGAAAGTTTTTTGAACATTAAGTAAATGCTGCTTTGAGTACCAACCAGAATCACTGGGAGATGAAGAGTTTAAACCAAAGAATTGTTGCAAAAGAGTTGCTAAACACAGTGTTTTTAAACAGTTTGTGTTGGTCATCCTCTAGTCCTTCATCAGTGCTCACAGGACGCTGTTGGCTGGTTATGTTTGGTTGGTGGACTATTCTCAGTCCAGCAGTGACACTGAGTTGTTTAAAAACTCTAGCAGCACTGCTGTGTCTGATCCGCTTGTACCAGCACAACACACACACACTGTGCTCTGTGAGGGTCCATGGGGTCCTGACCACTGAAGAACAGGGTAAAAGGGGATAACAGAGTATCAGAGAAACAGATGGACTACAGTCTGTAACTGTAGAACTACAAAGTGCAGCTATACAGTAAGTGGGGCTGATAAAATGGACAATGAGCGTAGAAACATGGAGGTGGTCATGATGTCATGCCTGATCGGTCTACATTGTACCTTGATGAATGAAATTGTGCCTGCTCAGTGATTTTCTGATGGTGTAGATGAACTTCTTTTCAGTTGGGTTTTCAAAGTGCCTTTCTTTGAAAGGTCCTTGAAGGAACCACGTGAGATTCTTTAGTGTCACTGTTCCAGTGAGTGTTCTGTGGTTCTTTGTTCTCACTCTGTTTCTCATTTTCCAGGCATCCACTGGCCACATTCTTCCACTTGTTTTTCCGTGTTAGTGCCATCATTGCCTATCTGTGCTGCGACTGGTTCAGCAGGAGTTTCGTCATGTGCTTTCTCATGGTCATCACTTTGCTCTCATGTGACTTCTGGTCTGTGAAGGTAAATATAAGACAGAATAATAGATCTTTTTAATAAACAGTTGAGTGGAATGACTTTGTGGGGAAGGAATTCAGAGAAGAAAGAAGGAATCTGCATATCAGCACCATTCTGTTGTAGGGTACATGAAACTTTGGGGCAAAAAAGTTAAACCCTGTTGCCAAAAAAGTTGGGGTGCTGTGCAAAATGTAAATAAAGACAAGCAAAGAACTTTTGTTTTTCATTATCTTTGGTACATCATAACATTAGAAGATTCAGAGAATCTAGAAAAATCTCTATGCGAGGGACAAGGCCAGAATCTAGTTTCGCATGGCTGTGATTTTCAGGCCTTCATGCGGCACTTCATTAAAAACAGACATGCTTCTCTAGTGGAAATCACTGCATGGGCTCAAACACTTCTGAAAACCTCTGTCTGTGAAAACAGTTCATCACTGCATCCATAAATGCAAATCAGAACTTTACAGTGCAAAGATGAAATTAGATATGAACAGGACCCAGAAACACTGCCGCCTTCTTTGGGCCTGAACTCATTTATGTTGGACTGGGGCAAAATGGAAAGTGTTCCATAGAACAACAAATTAAAATGTAAACTTCTTTTTGGAAAATCATGGACAGGAATCCTCCAGGCTAAAGAACATCGAGCTTGTTATCAGTGCATATTTCAAAAGCCAGCATCCATGATGGTATAAGGGTGCATTAGTGCATATGGCATGGGGAACGTGTATGTCTGTGAAGGCACCATTAATGCTGAGCAATATATACAGGTTGTAGCAATATATGCTGCCATCCAGACAACGTCTTTTTCAAGGAAGGCCTTGATTATTTCAGCAAGACAATCACAAACCACTTTTTCTGCGCATATTACAACCAAATAGGTTGTGTCCATACTTAAAGAGTCCAGGTGCTAAACTGGTCTGCCTGCAGTCCGGACCTGTCACCACTGAAAACATTTGCTGTAAACTGTTGAGCGGCTTAAATCCTGTATCAAACAAGAACGAGAAGACATTTCACTTTCAAAACTACAGCAGTGTCTCCTCAGTTCCCAAGTGCTTACAGAGTGCTGTTAAAATAAGAGGTGATGAAACACCTCTTATTGGTGTTGTAAACATGTCCCTGCCCCAACTTTTGGGACATGTTGTTGGCATCAACTTCAGAATGCACATATACACTACTCACAAAAAGTTAGGGATATTAGATTTTCTGGTGAAATTTATATTTCATACAGAGTTACGAGCCTCTACACGGCTATTCAGCTGATCCTATAGGTTTTCTAAGGGATCCAGGTCTTGAGAAAGTGCAGGCCACTCTATTTGAGGTACCCCAGTCTCCAGCATCCATTCCCTAACGATGCGACCACAAAGAGCTGGAGCATCGTCGTCCATGAAGATGAAATTAGGCCTGTGCTGTTCATGCAGAGGCACAATGACTGGATTAATGATGGTATTCAGTCGTATGGGCTCGTCACTGTAAGTATTGGGCAGTTCTGTACACTAACACCACCACCACCACCTTGCCGTTAAGCTCCCATTAAGTTCATCTGTAAAGGTTAGAGTGCATTTTAGGGTCATCCTGAAATTTCACCCGAAAGCCAAATATCCCTGACTTTTTGTGAGTAGTGTATTTCTCAGTTTTATCATCTGATAGGTTGTATTTGTACTATTTCCAATTAAATATAAGGTTTACATGATTTACATGTCATTGCAATTTTTTACACATATTTACAAGTTGCACGATGTTACAGCTTTTTGGAAATGGGTCTGTATGTATCACAAGCGAAAAATGTAAGCGGTGAATGTTTTTAAAAAATTGTACTTATCATTATTTCTATTGTGTAGTTTAATGTTCAGATATTTAATCATTTGCTTGTGGAATTTATTCTTTTGTTCTTAACTCTATTGCTCCTGTGCCTCGCCGGCTTCTTGTGCTTGGTGCTTAGAATGTGACTGGCAGGCTGCTGGTTGGTCTGCGCTGGTGGAATCAGATCGATGAAGACGGGCGGAGCCACTGGATGTTTGAGGCCAAGAAGGCAAGTGAGAGAAACTTCTAAACGCTGCCCTGTCCTGTCAACTTCATGACGCACTACTTCTCTCTGTTTCTTAGCTACTGTACAGAATATAGATAACATTAAAGAGCATAAACCTGGGAGAATATTCAAATAAATCTTAGTTTGGTTGCTCTCACAAAAATAAATAAATAAATAAATTAGGCAGGATTAAAAAAATACAAATTAGATGGCATTAAAAAAAGGCTAAATTATGCAGAATAAAAAACATTGGCAGAATTAAAGAATAAAAGAATAGACATAAATTAGGCAGAATAAAAAGGACAAATTTAAAAAAGGCCAGATTTAAAAAAGACATTAATTTGGTAGAATAATAATAAAAAAAAAATCAGGCAGAAATGCAATAGACATAAATTAGAGTAAAATATGAGAGATTAGGAATAAAGGTATATTTATTAGCATATTTCTGTAGCATATACAACAGATTGTTGTATTTACATGAGAGCAAGATTTGCACTAAATGGTTTGAGGTAGTTTACAGCACAATATATAAACATAACTAGGAGCAACAGCAGTATTTATTGTGTGTGTGTGTGTGTGTGTGTGTGTGTGCACGTGTGTATGCAGGGTCGGAACTGTAGTGGCACAGAAGCAGAGGCTCAGATTTTCTGGTTGGGTTTGATCGTCTGCCCTCTTGTTTGGACTACCTTCTTCTTCACAACGCTCTTCTCCTTCAAGATGAAATGGCTGGTAATGCCACACACACACACACACACACACAAGAAAACAAGCCGTTTAAGAAAGAATAGGAATATGAAAATGTAATAATTGTAAATCAGATGTTGAGAATAAATGAACGAAAGAAGAAAATTGCTTAATGGATGGACATCCAGTCAGCTAGAGGCGAGTGGAGTGCAACTTAGCAAGGGGGACATGTAGGACGGAGTCGTTTTATAGTTAAACCGGGTCAAGTAGTACATATGATCTTCTCATATTCCCTTAGCATTGCCATCTGTGAGTATTTGGCATCATTTTGAAGCCGTTAAATAACTGACCTTGGGAGCTAGCAAGGCTAAAACACAGCCTCCACAAGGCAGAGTTAGTTTTAGCTCAGTGTTAAACGAAAGCCTCCACATGAGACAATGAATGAAGTTCATTCCTCAATATCAATTTACAACAACTCATTGTATTCTGAAATTGTTTATGAACAGACCCATTTAAAACATGCAAAAATACACTTCAAATACATTTTTAAAGTATATTTCTGTTCTATCATACTGATATTTGTCTTCTACTATGTTCATATATATATATATATATATATATATATATATATATTTTTTTTTTTTTTTTGCCAGATTTCTCCACAATTTAGTTGTTTCCAATTCCACCCATTAGTTAGGACTCCTCCAGTCACATGATACTACCAATGCTAGGAAGGCTAGCACAGGCTTCCTCTGAGAAACCTGGGGAAGGAGGGCTGTCCTATCCACCCAAGGAGAGAGGCCAATTGTGCTCTCTTGGATTCCCGGCTATAGATGGCTGTAGCATCACCAGGGATCAAACTCGTAATCTCCTGATGATAGGGCCAACGCTTAGACGGTGGCGCCACTCGGGAGCCCCCACTGTTCATATTTTTTAATGACTATTTTTATGTGTTTTAGGTTGGAACGTTTATCTGGTTCAAACAACATGGAACTGCATTAAATGAATGTTTTGCAGACTTCAGTTTTCTAGTTTATGTTACAGGTAGACCCAGAGTCATGACTGGATCAAAAAATCTAAACCCCTGGGCACAAATGTTTGGTGGAGCCCTATCTTGGACCATTTGTTATCTGTTTTAAATAGCGTTTTAACTGTGTTGAAACCTGTACTATCCAACACATATAGACTTTAAAATCTAAGCTAAGTCATGCACCTTGTGTGGTATTATTAGATGATATCTTCTCATCCATTTAGTCTGGACTGTGCTGACTTTCCCTGGTTGAAGAAAGACAATAGGAAGTAGAAAGTACAGATTCAAAACTGCCTCATAGATTTGACATCAAAGACAAGGAAGAACACCAGCAAACTTAAAAATCAGACTATCCCAGCTCAGTCCAGGCTAAAGCGTACTGCCGCAGCACTAATGCCTTTGTTATATCTTGTGTCTCTTTTTTATATTTTAGCTTGTGGACTTGATTTTGTAAATGTACGCTCATTCCAGATTTGATGCCTGCAACACGTTCCAAAAATGTTGGGACAGGAGCATCTTTTGAAGACAAAAAATAAAAGATTTTTTTGTCATCCTTCAGTTACACAGCTTTTCAGCTGTGCAAGCATAAAAGGCCTTTGTTGTTGTATTCGCTTAATGAGGCACTCATTTTCATTGGGAAGCCCATTTTTTTTACATTTTTCAGTTTTTTGACATAATTTGAAAACACGGTTTACTTTTTACATTGTATGTAAATTTCATGATGAATGGACTAAAAGAAACAGCCTAAAATGATTTGGAAAAAATCTTGTGCATGATCACATCACCTGTTTCAGATGTTTTTGAAACGTTTCGCACACAATGCTCCTAGTCTTAAATAGCCCCTGTTTGGACCATGTTGCAGCCTTCTGTTTCAAATTAAGCTTTTATTTTTAGTTTAATTATGGGTCAAAGGAGGTTTATGAGATGAGATCATTATTTTAGTCCAGGAAAATACAGGGAAAATACAGCAAAGCAGCAGGGCACTCAAGAAAAAGAGAAGTAATGAGAAAGTAACAAGCAAGTAATTAACTTTGTTAAGTAACTTAGCAAGGTTTTTTACAAAATGTTACCTGTTACTATATAGACGATATATAATACTAAAAGTAAAAAACAAATGAATAAAATCATAATAAAGCTATATATGTCGTTGCCGTTGGAACATTTTTCAGTTTTTGGCGTAATTTCAAAATGCCTGTTGTCCTTTACATTGTTTGTAAATCATGACCAAAAGAAATGGCCCAGAATGGCTTGGAAAAACATCTGGCTCCATTGACTTACATTAAAAGTAAAGTCTGTTTTTTCCTTCTCCTGTAAAGTTCACGTTTTGGAGATACAAACTTTTGTTCCAACAGCAGCGATTATATAATATATAGATAATAAAATATGAACTCTATCCTTCCGTTGAATTATAAATAAATAAAAAGCTAATATATTTACACTGTGAGGGTATTTGTATTTTGCCCCAAATTCACATGGAGTTTTGCACATGAGCTACTGGTTTGTATGAGGAGTTAACAACATAAACAATTATAAATAGAAAGCTAAATAATATTTACACTGTAGAGAGATTTTCTTTAATCTATCACTACTTTTGGCTTCTATGTGTATTTTAACAGCAGTTTCAACTGTTTCAGTGTCGTTGTTTTGATTGGGAAGTGGCACAGACCACCGCTGCTTACAGCAATGCAGTATTATTTTTTAGATTATTATTATTTTTTTTTAAACTCTGACATTTTTGGAAATGGTCATCCTCTACGCTGTCAGTGTATTGGGTTTCGCTCCCCAGGCATCTTTAATATCCGGTGGTCCAAATTGAAACTACACTCACAGGTTTCACAGTTACACAAACTTTGGTTTCCTGCCAAACTGTGTGCCAAATAGCACGTAGTGAAACAGTTGCAGTGATTGGATCAAGAATGAAGCAGTTGTTTAGGAATGATAAAAAGCATCAGGATTTTGACGGGGCATGCCGTAGTGCTGTTGGTAAATCAAGTCAAGGCAGCTGTTTAAAGTCTCTCTTCATTGCTCCTGTGCGCCCTCTGGTGGCTCACACCGGTAAAACTCATGGGATTATCACCTTCTTGTTTCTGCGCTCCTTGTCCAGTTTATCAGCTCCACTTACTGTATAGCTGCACTCTGTAGTTCTACAGTTACAGACTGTAGTCCATCTGTTTCTCTGGTACTCTGCTACCCTGTTCTTCAGTGGTCAGGACCCCCATGGACCCTCACAGAGCAGATACTATTAGGGTGGTGGATCATTCTCAGCACTGCATTAACATTGACGTGGTGGTGATGTGTTAGTGTGTGTTGCACTGATGCGAGTGGATCAGACACAGCAGTGCTGTTGGGGTTTTTGAACACTGCGTCCACTCACTGTCCACTCTATTAGACACTCCTACCTTCTCGGTCCACCTTGTAGATGTAAAGTCAGAGACGACAGCTCATCTGCTGCTGCACAATTTGTGTTGGTCATCCTCTAGTCCTTCATCAGTGGTCACAGGAAGCTGTCCATAGGCTGGATGTTTTTTGGCTAGTTGACAATTCTCAGTCCAGCAGTGACACTGAGGTGTTTAAAAACTCCAGCACCACTGCTGTGTCTGATCCACTCAGACCAGCGCAACACACACTAACATTTTACCACGACATCAGTGTTACTGCAGTGCTGAGAATGATCCATCACCCAAATAGTACCTGCTCTGTGAGGGTCCATGTGGGTCCTGACCACTGAAGAACAGGGTAACAGAGTATCAGAGAAACAGATGGACTACAGTCTGTAACTGTAGAACTACACAGTGCAGCTATACAGTAAGTGGAGCTGATAAACTGTGCAATGAGCATTGAAAATATGAATATTTTAACCATAATAATTTAACCATAAAACAAAATGTGTTGGGCTGTGCTCCTACTTGTTGCTGTCTCTCCTACTGTCTCTCCTACTTGTTGCTGTGCCATTTGTACAGTTACTATACACGGGTCTGTAATTGCTCCGTCTTATTTATGATACATTCATTTGCTCAGTATTCCAGAAGTACTGCACCACATGATAGCAATGACATATTGTAATCTTGCCCTGACACGCCACAGAGAAAACACTGATTCATTTCTGCTATATTCTCTGCATGTGTCTCTTCAGGCTTTGGTTGTAGCAGGTTTTTCTCTCCAGGCTGCAAATCTTTATGGCTACTTGCGCTGCAAGGCTGGGGAACAGGAGACCCTCCCCAAATCAGCATCCCAATACCTGGGGCAGCAGTTCATTCAAAAGGTAGAATACACATACTATAGGTTCGCATGATGTGGTCAAAACTTTGTATCGCTGTAATGCAATATTTCAAATAACGTCATTTGCAATGTGATAAAATATTTAATATTGATTAGAGAACATGAGCTACAGTGCAACAATCGGAGGCCACCCTTCCTTTGTTTGTCAATACGGCTATTATATACACATTTTTGCAAGGTAATTCTGAAGGGAATATGACAAGATAATCGACTTGCATGAGGCAGTGCAGGTGGAGTTTAAAGAATTATTGGACGATACAAAGAAAATGCTCCTCCTAACAACCACCTGGAAGACCTGGGAGACACTGTCCCCAGCAGATAAACAGCCATTTACACTTTCATCTCTGAGAGAGAGGAGGAAATCAAGCTGCTTCAGATCTGAAAACATCCATAGGTGTTTCTGTCCATCCTTCCACTGTGAGAAGACCGCTCAGCGCTGTGGGCCTGAAAGGATGTATAACTGTTCAAGAAGCTCTTACTGATAACAAAAAGAAGAACATTTGCAAATGCTTGTGTTCTCAGAACAATGAACTGAGCAACAACATCATTGAAAGTGTTTGGGTTTACTTGGATGGACAGAAGCCAAAAAAGTGCTACCAACTTCTCAGGACTGATTCACACATACTACTTGTGCGTGACGTGAGCGACATCTTGCTTATCGTCTTGGCGCAAATGTTTAATGGTTCGTGCTTTCACACAGGCTGTGCATGTGAAGCGGCAGAGCATCCCAGACACCGCAGTATTTAGATAAAAGACCTAGCGCCGATTTTTTTTTTTTCTGCACAAAATACAGTGAAGTAAGCCTTGAAAATCAATGAAAATGAAAACTGTATGAAAATGTTATTTTTTAAATATCATTTCATTCATTATGTAATACTGGTTTAACATTCTGTGCTGCAGACCAGTTTCCCAGTTGCTGTACTGGGGTTAAACTTTTGCCTAATTACAAGTCAGAATGCTGCTGAGGATAAACAAATATATTGTGTGCTTTTTTAAATGAGCAGAGTCTGGAAAAAGGAATGTCTAACTTTCATGCTGCTCGGCTCCACAGCTTAAACGCTGTATGTTTGAGAGGCCAGCACACACTCGCACCATGCAGAGGTAGCATATGTGTATCAAGCCTAAGACTGAAAAAAAATCCTTGCAGAAAGACTGAAAGCAAGTCGCCCGAAAAGAATGGAACCTGTTAAAAAGGTAAAAGGAAGGCACATGATATACTGAGAAAATGTATATTTAGTTGTAGTTTTTGTGTTTTCATGCTATTTTTCCGATGCTAAAGAATGAATAAGTTGTTCTAAATGATGGGTGGTCTCTGACTTTTGCATGATACGGCATTCAATTAATTTTTCTGCATGTTTTTACCAAAATTATTATTATTACTGTTATCATTATTATTATTTGTGGTAATTGACTGTATGCAGCAGATAGAGATTAGATACAGAAGATGGATGTTAGTTTGAGAAATGCAACGTGATGTTTCCATGTAATCAATTGCTGTATTTCTCTCATTCGTTTCAGCCTGATATCATATTCGGAATACTGTAACAGAAGAGGAATGCTGTGCTTTCCAGTGCACATAGCCTAAGCAGGAAATCGTACCTGTTGCTCATGCCACATATTGATTAAACCAAACCATGATACGGTGTTTGTTGAAACATCTTGGCAAAAAGCCAGCTAAGCACATAATCTGCTTGTGATGTGTATTAATTGTATGCCTAAGTATATAAATGTATCATACATACAGAAGCATATCAGCTAAGAGGTGAGCCCAGCTAAAGTGCTTTTTAGAACATTCAGGATTTATGAAAGGTGCCTTTCGTGATTGTTGACCTTGCTGTCTGCTTCCACTAGATGTCGCCACCTCCTTAAAGATTTGGAACGTATCTCTGTAACCTGAGAAACAGAAGGTCTGCAGAAAAATGAAGGAAGGCTGTGAGGAACATTGCATGTCGGTTCTTATTTTAGCCACTTTGCCTGGTTGGAATCCTTTGTTTCAAAAGTTCGCCCTCAGAAAATTTTCCACAAATCTTGTACATCTTGGAATATTTTGTCCTTGACAGGACGTGCACTAAAGCAGAGGTGCTCAGGCCTGGTCTTGGTCCTGGTCCTGGAAATCCACAACCCTAGAGTTCAGATGCTCTTGAAGGCCTTCTATGTGCAGATCAGGCGTGTTAGAGTTGGAGCTAAACTCGGCAGGGTGGTAGATCTCCAGAAGATTGAGCACCCCTGCAAAAAAGCTACTAAAATTAGCATTAGCATGTTACCTAGTAAGTGGCCAAAAACCGATTTCTCTCCTTTTTAGGAACCAAAGTCACTTGATTTTAGTGTCACACCAACCTGAACTGTCTTCATATGAATTTTGCATGAGAAAACTCCCTATTTGCTACGCTAACGGCTAGCAGACATCCAGATTTAATTGCAAACCCAAGCGCTAACACGCTATGAACTTCGGTTTCAATGAGAGACAGCTATGCCGTCCTCATGCAAATGCTAATCAGTATGCAAATGTGCATCCCTGAAGGACAGAAACGAGAGATTTCAGTGTCAGCTTGTGTACTCTGTGATTTCAACAGGTTTCAGAGAGTAGGAGGGGTGAATTTGCTTGGCTCCATCTCTCTCCCTCACTCTGTGGTTTCTCAGTTGGAGTAGGAGTAGCTCGCCACCAGAAACTCAACCAATGTAGCCAATGTAGCAAAGACGAGGAAAGAGTCTGGATTCTAAGGACAAAACACCCTGCTTATCACTTTTTTGACCTTTCTGGTACAATATTGCTTCATATTGCTTATCAGAGCTGATTCAGGAAAGGTTGTTTGTTGATGTAATAAATCATTCCTCATTTTCGTTGACAGAAAATTCACTGGCTTGAGTGTTTTGTTCTTTATTGTAAAGAAAACTACCATTAGCAAGTCTTTAGTTCCTAGCAAAGGGTGGGAAGGAAGTTCTGTACTTAATACCTCTCAACCCCCCCCAATATTTTCGCTTATGTCCAGAATCCAAAAATATGCAATGAAAATCTAGTCACTTTGGTATTTAAACCTGGAAATAAACAACAGAAAGTTTTAGAATCTTTAGAATTTTAAACAAAGAAAAGTTGCGACAATCAGAATGAAGAAGACATATTCCAGTTGCTGCAAAGTGTCTAGGTCACTATTGAAGCAAATTTGTGAAATTGACCATGTTAAGGCCTTTCGACAAACAGGTCAAATGGATTTGATCTGCTCATCAGAGGCTTTTGCACAAACTTGCCATGGCACCTCACTGTCCATATTACCTAAATCATAACTCAATAATAACTGAATCCTGATATCCTCCACACTGTGGCTAGTATTTTTTGCTAACCCGATGACTAGACCTCCCTTTTTCAAGCTAACTGAACTGTGTTTGGACTGTAATCAGAATAGTCTAGTAACGTCATAAGGAATCCAGTATAAAGCAAATGGTGGCTGTTGTTCCATTGACTATTACTGCACATTCAGAAACAAGAACGGGATCCAACAGAATCTGGGGTTCAAAATTTTGTTCATTTTGCACCTACTAGAGATATTCCTGTAACCATTATTACCATAATTAACAACCATCTTCTCTATTTGGTCATTTTATGACACTCTAAAGCATCTAATTTGGCTAGTAAGCTACTTTTTCCATGCCAGTCATATCTAGCATAGGCTACCGGCTAATATGAAACTGTACACTGCTTGTTTCTGTCCTCTAAAATTCTATAATCATTTGCAGAACCAACCAACCAATCAAGTGTGAAAATTGGAGAGAAAATACTGCTATAGAGGCTTCATAACTAGTTTACCTTGTAAAACTACTCTTTGGTACCTTAAACATATGCCCGATAACATAAAACTGGAACCTTTGGAACTGGACTGAAGGCATGTGGAAAAGGGAAAAAAGCATAATTCCAGTGTTCTGGTGGTGGGAATTTGTGCAGTGGGAAACATGTTTTGTTCCTTGGTATGACAACCTGCCACCCTATGCCTACCACCAGTGTGACATTAATTTAAGACATTTCTGGGCTCCCACACTCCAGGATCCAATCGAAACATAAAGTCCATGCTTTTCCTGCGAAGCTACATGACATGACTCCAGACGTCTGGCCTCATGCCTTTGCTACACTTGACAACCATAAAAATATGGAAAATTCCTTTATGGTCACGTCTCATTTGACAAAGAAAGAAGACCTAATTAAGCATAAGAATCTGAGCTCTTGGAGGCTCAGTGAGTAACTCACAGCAGTTTCATACCAAAGGAGTGAAGTCAGTTATGAGCTTGAGCAACTCTTGAAGGGCAAAGAGAACCTGAGGGGATTCTCTGAAAGTGCAACTGGATGAAGCTGCACTAGAGATGGAGAGAGAGTAACAAGCAGCATTGGTAATAAAAACAGTGTAAAAGATAGATGACCCGAGACTGTCTGAAGCAGACGACAAATGTCTGGGGAATAGGTAGGTCAGTGACATAGAGGATAAGGCCTGTCAACTACTGAAGGCCTGTCAACTTGCCAGTCACCCTCTAAACAAGGGGGCTTCTAAATATTGTATTTTTGCATTGACGTCATCTTCTACTGCCTAATTTCAGGTCCAACATCAAAGGATGTTGTAGATAAAAGAAAACGTATTTTGTTGACACTGCATGCTAGAGACATACTTTCATTCTGCCCAGAAGGATTGAGGTCTTCTGGCGATGAATCAGGAGCACAGCCTGTGACTGGTTGAAAGGTCAGGAACACAGTCTCTGATTGGTCCACGAGTCAGGAGCACAGCCTCTGATTGGTCGTCGCGTCAGGAACGCATCCTACGATTGGTTGACGAGTTAGGAACACAGTCTCTGATTGGTTGACGAGTCAGGAACACAACCTTTGGTTGACGTGTTAGGAACGCAGCCCCTGATTATTCGACGGGTCAGGAACGCAGCCTCTGATTGGTCGACGAGTGTGGGTCATTACCTTCAAAGTCTTGCTGCTCTCCATAGAGACATACTCCAAAACATGAGGTCTGATAACTCTAAAAAGAGTCAGAGATCAGTTTAGACCAAGATCGTGACTTTAGTCCAAAGTATGTGGAATTTGTTTCTTTTACTTTTAATGCAAAAATGGGGCTGCCAGTTGACAAGTTAAAGCACCCTGGAAGCGTTCATTCAACCTGAATGCCAAGCATGCAACTATTGGTGATGCACCAATGAGAATCAGTAGAATATCTCAATATTCTTTGCAACCCTGAGATGGTGGAAGAGGCAAGTCAGGCCCAGAAGTGTAGTTTTTAGCTTGGAATTTACACAAACATTTGTTCCATCTTTTGTCCAAATGGCTAGCTATGGACCTTTCCTGCTTTCATGATTGGCCATGCCATTAACCCTTGGGGAAATCCCAGACGCTGTTCCATGACTGTATTACTTCAAATGAAGTAGCTGAGCCCTCAGAGGAGCAAAAGATTTGAGAGCAGCAAAAGTTGCCCAGAAATCATGTAACTTAAAGCATGTCTTTTCTCAAATCCCCAAAGAAATTACACATCTGTTTTTAAGCCTGAAAGCTTAAAAACTTAATATTGATAAGCTTAATATTGCAAAATGAGTACTTTTGATTTGCTTGGCTTTAGGTTACTACTCTGTCCATGATACACGACCGCTGATACAACTTGATCAATTTACTGATAGTTGGCTAGTTAGCATGCTAAAGGCTAAACAGTTAACAACAACAGAAAGAAAGGCTTTACCCTGTGGCTCTAAAGAAAACTTTATGTGCATTTTGTTAAAACCTACATACCAAAAAACCATTGCGAGTTTGCGTGGTTGGCCTCTTAGCTCACTGACGGTAACCCAGCCGAGGGCAATGCATTCCGAAAAAATCCACTTCTTCACTTCGTCTACGAGTAGCCACTTCTGTACACACTTTCATGCGGTGAATTGAAGTTGATGGACATGGATTACTTTTTTCAAATGTAGTTTCAGCCTAAATATGAGTCTAGAGGTGTGATGATCTTTTTGATGTTTCAGCAAAGTACCTGGGCTCCCAGGAACACAAGAACGTTCTTTGCATTCTTAGTACGGAGAAACACGGCTCGAAGACATTCAAATGTCTTTTTAATGTATGTGTTTCCAGGGGGTCTCAGTGATTAAATCTTGTCTGAAGCTGTTAGAGAGGGTCAAAGACAGCGAGACAAGACAGTCGGAGTGAGTGAGGTTCACATCAAAAGGTTATTTCATCATATTTTGAGGATATTGCATGATATTCCAAGAGGGTTTTGGTGAATTTTAATGCTACTGCATAATCCTTTAAATGTACTTATTTATAGTTCACGTTACCATCTGAGGCCACAAAGTTGCTGAACTTTATGAGTGTATCTATAATAAGACATGGTGGGAACCTATTAACCCTTTACTGTGCAATTTCCATACTACAATAAAAAAGAACCCCCACGGACCCTCACAGAGCAGGTACTATTTGGGTGGTGAATCACTCTCAGCAAAGCAGGAACACTGACGTGGTGGTGGTATGTTAGTGTGTTTTGTGCTGGTACGAGTGGATCAGACACAGCAGTTGTGTCCACTCACTGTCCACTCTATTAGACACTCCTACCTTGTCAGTCCACCTTGTAGATGTAAAGTCAGAGACGACAGCTCATCTGCTGCTGCACAGTTTGTGTTGGTCATCCTCTAGTCCTTCATCAGTGGTCACAGGACACTGTTGGCTGGATATTTTTGGTTGGTGGACGATTCTCAGTCCAGCAGTGACACTGAGGTGTTTAAAAACTCCAGCAGCACTGCTGTGTGTGATCCACTCAGACCAGCGCAACACACACCAACACACCACCACCACGTCAATGTTATTGCAGTGCCAAGAATGATCCACCATCCCAATAGTACCTGCTCTGTGAGGGTCCATGGGGGTCCTGACCACTGAAGAACAGGGTAACAGAGTATCAGAGAAACAGATGGACTACAGTCTGTAACTGTAGAACTACAAAGTGCAGCTATACAGTAAGTGGAGCTGATAAAATGAACAGTGAGTGTAGAAACAAGGAGGTGGTCATGATGTTACACCTGATCAGTGTATCTTGCAATGTGATGCCATCTTTGAATTGACGTCATTATTCATCCAGTAGCATTCTATCGATTTTAGCGTCTAGATTTTCCACCATGTTCTTGTTGATTCACAAAGTTGAGATGCAACCTTTGCAGGAGACTTTACATTATACAAACTAAGTGCAATTGAACTTCAAGCAACCAAGTACTTATCAGACTAGTAATGATATGGACCATTCTGCAGGATTGGAGGATTTGGACATTGAATTTTTTCTGACCTTACGCTAAAATCCTTTTGCTTTGAGTGACCCCATGCCTTAATTATGTTTAGCATACTAAAATAAACCATAACATTTCTAAAACTTTAATGAAAGTTTCAGTAGTGACAATTTTAGCTAATTTTGAGCAGAACTAAAAAACACTAGTAACATCAAGTAATTGACTAGCACAGTTTTTCCATTAAAACACAAAAAATGGCCTTAATTGCAGAAAATCCGCACTGATTTTCAGACTTTAGGACACGTTTACTTCTTCAGAACAATGGTTTATCACCATTCACCATTTGGCCATGAGGGCCAGGGATGCAGCCTCACTTTCTGCTCTTAAATGCAGGGGTGTGGCTAAAATAAGGCTCCACCCATATACTAAAAACCCCTGTGTTTTGATAGTGACATGAAAACGTAGGGCAGTACTGTTTAAATACATCTTTTTTACATTTCAAAATTAAACTTTAAATCTTTGTTTCACTTTCAAAGACAACAAAAAGATATTAAAACACTGAAAAAGCATTATTTTTACAGGTGCAAATTTAGGGGTTAGAGTTTAGAAACAATACAAAGTATCCTATAAATGATGATTTTGAATATATTCAGTTGATTACTATCTCAACTAATACCTTGGATTTAAACAGACCATAACATAAACACTGTAATTTGGATTTTGGTGGAATGGCCTGTGTAGGCCTTTCTGGCTTGCCTGTGGCTGAGTGCAGCCAAAGCTAACCATCTAGAGCTCTTTTAAACTTGTTTAAGTAAAGCTGTCTGTTTTCTTTGAAGCTAATTTGAATAAAAGCTATTGACAGCATGTTTGTCTTGTAAATAACCCTGAACTTTGTGTTAACTTCCAAACAAGCAGCTGTCTCTGTAACCAGAATGTTATAAAAACCAGAAACTTTAAGGCTATAGCGCCCCCTAGTGAACATGTCCAAGAATCCTCCAAACCCTTGACTGTATTCGATCACACTTTAATGAAGCAGAGTGCTTTAGGGCTCTACACAATCATTTCACAATTCGAGCACGGTGATGGAGGTTCTTGTGGAAATACTGAGCAGAAAAGAAACATTTGTGTACAGTAATCGTGGCACTGGATTGCTATTTGATGATATTGATTTCCTGTTTAAGCATATTGTTGAAGTATTTCAATTTGGATTAGATGATGTGGATTAGATTTCCTTCACATTATCTGGTCCACAATTAAGCAACACTATGTAATGCCCACTAGATGAGCTACAAGATGAAAATGGTTTCTTATTCTGGTGTTTTTGGAATCATTTCTCCACGACATTTTGTGATGGCAGTGAATATCCAGAGATCTTTGAGTTGACATTTTTTGGTGGAAACTCGCAGCAAGCCATTCACCCTCAATCCGAAACACTCTGTTAGAGCTCCTGTGTCTTTAAGCCCCGCCTCCTGATGAGCCCAGAGTGCTCTGATTGGTCAGCTCACCCACTCTGTGCTGACTGGCCAACCGCCACAGCGGCTGAAAAGTTAAGCTTTTGTAAATGTGTTAACAGCACTTGTTACCATGTATAGCATAGCTAGACGCTACTTCCTACTTGTGTTAGCAACCTGTTGCAGGATGCTACTATAAGCGATTAACTTCATTTACAAGAGTGCAATAGCTAGCAATCCACCTTATTATGCCTTGTCCACTGATACGTTTGCTTACTGTCAAGTTAGCTGCACCCCCCAACATCAATGCTCACAGTGTTTCCCCGCAATTGTACTTTACAGTGTGATGCACAATAAGGCACAGATAAAATTTCTCCACAGTGTCCTCTAGGGCTGCCCCTGACGACTATTTTTCTGTCGATTAATCCATTGACTATTATTCCGATTAGTCAACCAATTTTACCGATTAGTTGATTAATCTAAACCATTACTTTTCCTAAAAAAAGTTTCCTTACACAAAGAAATGGGCTTACAACATTGCCAGTCATAAAATAATTAGACAAGGTACATATCAAGGGGGCAGTCGTGGGCTGGAGGTTGGAGAACCAGCCTTGTGACCGGAAGGACGCCGGTTCAATCCCCAGAGCCGACAGCACATGACTGAGGTGTCCTTGAGCAAGACACCTAATCCCCAACAGCTCCTTGGGCACTGCGGATTGGGCTGCCCACTGCTCCGGGCAAGTATGCTCACTGCCCCCTAGTGTGTGTGGTGTTTCACTTCACGAATGGGTTAAATGCGGAGATGAATATCCCAACATACATGAACACACACATTGGCACCGACAGTCACCATAGAATAAGCCCAGATTCTGGCGTTAACGTTTCTCAAGCACTTCTTCAAAGGGAATTCTCAGGCAGCAGGCAGATGGCTTTAATAATGGGTGGGGTTAACAGCTACAAGGACAACAGATTTTAAAAAGCTCTTTTTACGAATAGTAATTCAATAAATGTAAAAACAGACAAATATAGTAGTTTTGCCTTTCCTGGTGGTCCATCATCCCGAATAGCAGGTGCTCGTACATCGCAGTAGACAAGCAAGTACACCAGAATGAAGTTGGATTCCTGTTCTCCAGCTTCTCGTTTAGATTTTTCCATTCCACCCTAAATGGTGCAACCGTTTTTATTACCTCAGGCGTCACAACTGCTGCATCATTTAAAGTGGAATGGGAAAAATTTTGTATTTTTGGTGGTCTGCCAGTTTATTTTACTCCAGTTTTCCTCATTCTTTATGCAAGCAGGTTACCATCTCTTGAAATGAATAACTTGGGTTGAAGGGATTTTGACTATCAAGCTCAATAAGAGAAAATAACAAAATAAATAAAGATAAACATTGTATTCACAATCTGACCTTCATAATACTCCAGAATATCTGTGTTCTTTTAGGAGAAGAAATATAGTTTTCTGTTTGTTGCTGGATGGATTATACAGAGAATCGCTTACAGAGACACTCCAGAGGTCCCGGGTGAGCTGGCATGGAATCACCCAATACCTCGAAATTACAGATGACGATAATGATCAATGTGTTTGTGTGAGTGACTGTATTGCTGTCATTTTGACCAAATCTCAAGTTTTCATTCAGCATGCACTTCTTAAGAATGTGTGTGTGTGTGTGTGTGTGTGTGTGTGTGTGCTTGTCCTGCTATCCTCAGAAGGACTTCATAGTACAGGACAACACTGTGGATTATTCCCAGCACTGCAGTGACGCTGCCGTGTGTGATGCTCTGGTGCGAGTGGATCAGACGCAGCAGCGCTGCTGGAGTTTTTAAACACTGTGTCCACTCACTGTCCACTCTATTAGACACTCCTACCTTGTCGGTCCACCTTGTAGATGTAAAGTCAGCGACGACAGCTCATCTGCTGCTGCACCGTTTGTGTTGGTCATCCTCTAGTCCTTCATCAGTGGTCACAGGACGCTGCCCACAGGACGCTGTTGGCTGGATATTTTAGGTTGGTGGACGATTCTCAGTCCAGCAGTGGTGATTTAAAAACTCCAGCAGCACTGCTGTGTCTGATCCACTCAGACCAGCGCAACACACTCTAACACACCACCACCACGTCAATGTTACTGCAGAATGATCCACCACCCAAATAATATCTGCTCTGTGAGGGTACTACGGGGGTCCTGACCTTTGAAGTCTGTAACTGTAGGGCTATAAAGTGCTCCTATATGGTCAGTGGAGTCAGTAAAATGGACAATGAATGTAGATACAAGGAGGTAGTTTCAATAGTTTGGCTGATTGGTGTGTGTGTGTGTATCTCTGTGTGTTTGTGTGTGTGTGTGTGTGTGTGTGTATCTCTGTGTGTTTGTGTGTGTGTTTGTGTGTGTGTGTTTGTGTGTGTGTGTGTGTGTGTATCTCTGTGTGTTTGTGTGTGTGTGTTATCCGGGTTAACAGAAGGGTGCACTGTGCTCTTGAGGAAGAGCTGAGCTATAAGCTGCAGGCTTTCCAAATCGATGAGGGATGTCACATTCTTCACAACAGCAGCACCCCCCTCAGCGTCTCTCCAAACCTCGGACATCTTGACAACCCATCATTGTCGTGTGTGTGTTTGTGTGTGTGTGTGTGTTTTCCTACATTTTCAGGTCAAAAATGTCCCGACTTTGTGGGAAAACTAGAGACAACCAGGACCAAGAAAAGGTAAACAGAGTCATTCAGAGTGGTTTGATGTGAAGTGCTCAGTTCTATTGAGTCAGAATTGTTCACAGCGTTGGTGACAGACCCAGACCTCTGAAGTCTAAGACCTCTAAAAGCTGCCTAACAGAAAGTTATTACACAAAATTGCTCTGAATGTGTTTCCTGGTGTCTGTCACATTATTTCTGGGTAGTTCTGAAGTTCTGTAAGTAGGTTCTGTCCTACTATGTACTTCCTTTCAACGCAAAGACAGTAAGTGAGTGCTGTAAGGCAGAATAGGCCCATCAGCTTTACATAGAAAAGCTCAAAAGACAAGTGTAGGTCCACTGGTGGCGTCATTTGTGTTGCAGACAGAAGAGTTCAGAACATTCTAAGATTATGGTGTCAAATCCAATTCATCATTCTCGCGTGAGGAAAACTACTCTCGCGTGCAATTGACGTGCGAGTGTCCTCGCGGCCTTTCTTGCTTGCGAATTTTCAATTGGATTTGATGCCATTCTACTATGACCTAAGAGGCCCTGAGAGAGAGTATGACTGATAGAAAGAATATTATATATTATCATATAAAAGGTATCAAATTAACCAATTTCCAACAATCCCTCGACATCATGTAATAAAAGATGATGATCATTATTATCACAAAAAGCAAGTAATGATCACATTCCTATTCAGCCCGTGAAATGATTGAAATTTTCTATTAATATTAGCCTGTTTCACCATGAGCTGCACTACAGTTCCCAGCATGCACTGCAACACAGTGTGCGCTCAGACTATGCAGGAATAAAAGATGCCTGGTGTCTATTTCAAGCAAATGCATTTTAAGAAAAGGACCTCTGGAGGACATTAAAGAAGTTCAACAGGTATCTGTTACTAATACAGCCTGTTGTTTTATATAAAACAATGTTTTAGTTTAAAATGATCTTTGAATAGTTCAAGTATTCAGGGCCTATTTTGTTGCAATTTTTGAATTGACGTTTTTCAATAAACAATGGCCAGTTTGGGTCGTGACACAATGTCAAGTAAAACTGAAATAAAAACACAGCTGAGACTTTTAAATACGGCCCTTTTAGTGGTTGATTCAACACCCCTGATCGACATCATGGCTTTCAGCGTAGAACTACGAATAAATCCGCGGCACGGGGGCATGGTGTGTAGCGCTGTCGCCTCACAGCAAGGAGGGCCTGGGTTCGATTCCCCAGCCGGGTGACTAGGTCCTCTCTGTGTGGAGTTTGCATGTTCTCCCCGTGTCTGTATGGGTTTCCTCCGGGTTCTCCGGTTTCCTCCCACAGTCCAAAGACATCCAGCTAAATTGCTCCTAGGTGTGAGTGACTGTCTGTGTCTGTCTGTCTGTCTGCCCTGCGATGGACTGCAATACACCCTGGACAGGTCGCATCCTGCCTTCCACCTGATGACTGCTGGGATAGGCTCCAGCACCCCCGTGACCCTGACGGAGAAGCGGCTTAGAAAATGGAAGGATGGATGAATAAATCCACTGAGAATGTAGAATGAACTGCTCTCCATTTCGCCAACACTCGCAAAAACTTCATTCAGCAGAAGCACCAGTGTTTTCATAATAAGAGTCCCTTTCGATCCTACTATTAAATGTAACTATTTCATTCAAGTGTTACAAAACAATGGAAACAATCAGACCCCCTTGGGGAACACTACCTGGCTAGTGGACCCAGGTAATTTGAGCTTGAGACCCTTGCCCCACATGTTCTGCTGCCAGTTGAGGATCTATTTGATATTTCCATGATGGCTTAACTTGATATAATTTATTCGTTCCAAAAATTACAATGCAAAGTTGGACTAAGACGATAATAATAATAATAATAATAATAATAATATAAGCAGAAGAAGAAGGATATTTGAAGCTATGTATTATGTAATGTTCTGAATATATTATAAATATAATATTCGTGATGTATATTATATAATGTAAATATGTGTAATATTATGTATAATGAATGATAGTGAGATTTGTTTTAAGCTTTAAATGAACGTGAGCTCACTATTATGCAAACTAGGTCACTTTTTTTCTAGATGTAACTGCTTTTTAATGCTAAGGTGCTCATGACCTAATTAATAAAATTTTACAGCACTCATAAACCCTTTATGAAGGTAGTTTCATCCTAGAGGAGTACCCAATCTGCTTTGCCTGTCTCTCTCTCTCTAGTGAGTTGGAGCTCCAATGGTGGGGTCAGCACTTAGAGGATAAGCTCAAACGCTGTTGTGTGGAGAGGGGGGCGGTGCACGGCCTGCAGGATGAAGCGGAGCGGGCGTTAGAGTCACAGCGGGGGAAACGTGGGCAGTATGGCCGGGTTAACACTACCTTGATCGCCCACAGCTCTCAGACTACCTACAACAGGAACGCTCTCCAGCAGCAGCTCAGTAAGGTATGTGAGTGGGTTTGTATATCATAGAGATGTGTGTACATGTCTGTTGTGTGTTCTGTGTGGCTCAGAATGGGTCGTCTTGAAGACCTGAGTGGCTTTAAATGTGGCACTATCATGAGATGCCACCACAAGTCAGTTCATGAAATGTCTGTCTTGCTAGATCTGCCCTAGTCAACAGTAAGTGTTACACTTGTGAAGTGGAGTGTGACTGCCTAGGAGCAACAGCAGCTCACCCATGAAGTAGCAGACTGTCAAGTACTGAAGGGTGTTTCAAACTACCTCTGGACGCAACATCAGCAAAAGAACCGAATCACGAAATGGGTTTCCATAGCCGAGCAGCTACACACAAGCCTATGATCACTGTGTGAAATGCCAAGTGTTGTCTGGAGTGTTGTAAAGTGCCAGCATTGGACTCTGGAGCAGTGAAAACGTGCCAGATAAATCATGCTTCAGTATCTTGTGCTCTCAAACTCTAATGCTTGGTGGAGGAGGGATGATGGGGTTGTTTGTCAGGGGTTGGCGTAGAGAATTCTTAATGCTTCAGCAGAACCACAACATTTTGGACAATTCTGTGCTTCAAACTTTGTCGGAGTTAGGGAGATGGGGAAGACTCTTTTCTGTTTCAGAGTGACTGTGTCTCAGTGCACAAAGCAAGGTCCATAAAGGCCCGGCTGAGTGAGTTTGGTGTGGAAAAACTTGACAGGCCATTTCTACAAAATCTTGTAGAAAGCTTCCCAGAAGAGTGGAAGATGTTACAGCCGCAAAATGGGAACAGCTCCATATTAAGGCCTATGGATTTAGAATGGGATGTGTAGGTGTCCCAATAGTTTTGTCCACATACATAGCATCTTCTGCGAGCCTGTATTTGCCAAGGTGTGAATTGAGAAAGGGGACAGATTTTGTTGTTTGTGCCTGACGCAGCACACGTGTGTGAATTTGATGTGTATTTGTTGTTACGTGTCGAGCACAGCTTTGTTTGGCTTTGTTGCTCAGACATTGAAAGAGATGTGCGAGACAGAGAGAAGCATCGCCCAGCTGGAGGCAGCATTGAAGGAGAGGCAGATCCAGCTCCGAGTGGAGCAGAGACGGCTGCGAGAGAGAGCGCCAAGAGACCCTGAGTGGAGCTCGGCTGCAAGCCGCCACACACTGGGTACATTACAAACATGCGCCACCCTTGTGTGCAATCGAACTGTGTAACGTGATGGTATGTCGGCAGTTTTTCTTACACAGACACAGGCATATACTGGCAGTCAAAAAGAATTACATATATGATGTTTAGCCACTGTGCTTGAAGGGAAAACCACAAAAATCCGCTCAGCTGAAAGTGGTGTGGTTGCTAGGGGCTTTGGATGGGTTGCATAGGAGGGATGGGCTTCATGCTCAGTACCTGGGGAACCTCATCTTATCTGCACAGAGCCAGGTTTGTATTCCGACCAAACAAGGAAACAGTCTTAAGGTATAGAAGGCCATTCTCAGCAGCTAGAGAAGAAAAATATGTCCTTTTTCTCTTTCTGGTCAGTGGTATGTCAAAATGAGGGCTCATTTTCTCAAATTTTGACTTTTGATTTTTTCTTAGACGATAGACCTACTGTGTTAAAATACTGTCTTACATTTTTGAAATAATGGCTTATTATGGAGAAGTAAAGGCTCAGAATTTCTTAGAATTTTCAAGAAAGACTTGTTTTCTCAAAATAATTATGAGTTATTTCCTCAAAGTTTTGCCTCACTGTCTTGTAATAATCTCACATCTCGTAATCTGTTGCTATTCATACTTTGTTGCCCTGTTCTTCAGTGGTCAGGACCCCCATGGACCCTCATAATGCAAGTATTATTTGGGTGGTGGGTCATTCTCAGCACTGCAGTGACACTGACGTGGTGGTGGTGTGTTGGTGTGTGTTGTGCTGGTGCAAGTGGATCAGACACTGTCACATTGTAATTGCTGGATTGAGAGTAGTCCACCAACCAAAAACCACCACATCCTGTGACCACTGATGAAGGATTAGAGGATGACCAATACAAACTGTGCAGCAGCAGCTGAGCTATTGTCTCTGACTTTACATCTACAAGGTGGACCAACAAGGTAGGAGTGTCTAATAAAGTGGACAGTGAGTGGACTCCAGCAGCACTGATCCTCTGAGAGGATCAGACACAGCAGTGCAAAGTGCTCCTATATGGTAAGTGGAGCTGATAGAAACATAGGTGGACTAAAGGCAGTGGCCAGTCAGTGTGTATATATATATATATATATATATCTCTATATATAGGTGTGGAATCGCTACCATGGATGAGAGTGAATAGCAGTGTAATTGTTAAGTGATCTGAATGTGTTAATCAGTTTGCGTGTGTGTGCTGCTTTCCTCTCCCAGGCTGTTGGCGGAGGTGCGTTGTATCCAGGACACCATGTGTGTGTTGCGTCAGCGTGTGTGTGAGGCCCACGCGTTGCTCCAGACGCCAGCTCAGAATAAGAGTGTGTTGGAAGAGGAGCAGCAGAGCAAAGCTCAGGCACTCCACATTGACCAGCACAGCTGCACAGAGCTCCACAAAACCTGCACCAACATCCTGCAGCTACTAGGTCACACTCAGCTCACCAAACCCAGAGACACACTTACATAGTTATGCATGCATTTACACACCTACGGCGATGATCTGGGCAAGAATCAAGGTTATACAATTTTCCTCTTACTCTTAAAGTAGCTGAACAGCCAAAGACATGTTTGGAGTCTGAAGGCTGTTTCTTTAGCTTTTCATTGGGGCTGCAAGGCTAATGTAGCTAGCAAGGAATGGAAGCTTGTGTACTGATGTTCAAGCTACACTATGCAAGATTTTGGGATTTGGAGACCTCCCTGGTGGAAATGTGTAATTGCACGCAACATGCACTTTGTAATGGATTGTTCTTCAGACCCCTTCCCTGAGTGGATGAATCTGATTTGCAAACGAGTTGAAAGATGTGAGTGAATGATCTACTATTGTCATCATATCTTCATCAGTATAGTGTTGATTTTTTTTCTATTTGAGACCTAAACATTGGGCTGGACCTTTATAGTAACCTCAGATAGACTTATGTGCTTTTATTTTTTTTCCAATTTTCTTCCCAAATTTTTTTAATTTTTAAAAAAACTTAAAATTTTTTTTTTCCAATTTTCTTCGCAATCTCCTGATGATAGTTTATGTGCTTTCTGACCCTTTATGACAACAAAAGATTCTACATAAATCCAGAATTTAAATGGGGTGAAAAGCATGTTGATGTTTCAGAGACGACAATGTAGTCATGGCACAGCAAACAGCAGGTTTTCTTTCACTAGTTTAAGCTTTTGTTTTCTGGCAGGAATCGATCTGATGGCCTGCAGGGCAAAGTCTACAGTTTTTGTAAGATGTCACATTTGAGAAAATCTCTGCTTTAGCTTCGCAGCGCATGCACATGTTCTTCTTGAGATGTAGGACATCAAATTTTGTGGTGTATCATCGCCCCCTGTTGGGCTGGTATGCTCATGCGAGCATTTTCAGGTCATTTTGCATTGTTGTGTGGACGTAAAGATGTTCAGAAGTGCTGCTGGATTGGATGAGGTCTTTTATGGAAAACGGAGTGAAAAAACCTGTTTATAAAAATATCTGGAATACATGTGGATGAGGCCTCAGATTGAAATAAGCGTGGATTTAGGTATGCAGTTTTGCAAGTTTTGCATTTTGCAATAATGGCCAACGTTTCCATTATTTAACCTATTAAACTGCATGCGTCTGTATGTTGACCAACATAACTAAAGCACTGTGCAAATATTGACCACCTTTCATTGTCTTTTCTTTGTCAAAACAGCCATTAAAACATTTAAGTTGCTCCATTTAGCATCATGAATAAAAGCAGAAAACCTAATCAATAGATTTTACACAGAAGCTTCAACAACTAAACAGGATTTTGTTGTTTATTATTGGATTTTTCACATCTACAAAATTCAGTCTTACAAGTTGGTTGCATTTCCTGCTTCTAACAATCCAAGCATAATTTCCATAGTATTTGCTAAATAATAAATATTAAGTATAATAAAACTAATACTACTACTACTATTAATAATGATAATAAGCCTGCAGTTTAAGGCTTAATAAATACCAGGAGGGTCTTTGCTGATCGAACAAATGTGAAATTGAAGGAAAAACTTGGTAAATTCTATTTGGCCCTAACTCACTATAGATGCATGCTCTCATACCAAGCACATAACTGCACCAGCCCTCTTCACATGCACCCCCCACCACCACCACCACCCCCCCCCCCGACACACACACATGTATTGCCTAATAAATCACTGACCGATAGAACAATGTCTGTGGCTAATCTTAATGAACGGGCTGACTGTTATAAATGCCACTGTCCTCACCTCCTTTTTCGCCGCGAATTTGGAGGCTGTAAATCATTCGAGTCAGTGTCCCACACCTCAACGATTCGGTCTGAGGGGCCGATTTAACAAGCTTTTTCCAGCACTGTTGTGAGCTTCGCGGTGGCCCAAAGCTGTCAGGTGGCATCCTTCAGTATTTATCAAGGTAGTGGTGCGGCTGAAGTTTGAGAACTTTGCACCCTCTATTCTGTTAAAATGGGGAATTCTTCAGATTTTTCAACATTACTGTATAACAAGGTGTAAACAAAGCCATTCAGAGGGGTTTGGGGTGAAATGCTCCATTCTAGAGACAGAATTGTTCACAGTTGCGTTGATGGGAGCCAGATGTCTGAAGAGTTTAATGCATGAAATGGTTATGAATATGCAGCCTGACGTCTGAGACAAAGTTTTGTGAGAGTGTATTCATGTATTCACGCCAGGTGGCTTCATGACAGACATTATAAGGAAAAATGGACCCCAAAGAAAAGCTTTGCAGATTTTTTTTTCAGACTAACCACTAGTTTATCATAAGCAGCATTACATATAAATACTCTAAACTGTAGACAACCCCTGATTCCTTTCACCACCACTGTAAAGACTCAGCAGATTTCTAGAAGACTGTTTACTTCTCAACAACTGAACTAAGTTTTTTAAAATGTGTAAACTTTACTTTCAGGTCTTCTAGGGCATTGAGGTTACTCTATCTTGAGATCTCTATCACAGCAGCACCTACATATTCATTATGAAAGAGAAATGCTGATTGAAGTACTGAATAAAAACACCCTAATATCACCAAAGCATTGCTATTTAAAGGATCCATATCAGGAAAATGCACATTTTGCTTGATTTTGAAATAACACCAATAGTTTACTTGAATATTGTGTATTAAATTATGAAATTGAAAATGACATTTAATATATACTTTTCTACACCGATCAGGTGTAACATTATGACCACCTCCTTGTTTCTACACTCATTGTCCAGTTTATCAGCTCCACTTACTGTATAGCTGCACTTTGTAGTTCTACAGTTACAGACTGTAGTCCATCTGTTTCTCTGATACTCTGTTACCCTGTTCTTCAGTGCTCAGGACCCCCATGGATCCTCACAGAGGAGGTACTATTTGAGTGGTGGATCATTCTTGGCACTGCAGTAACACTGACGTGGTGGTGGTGTGTTAGTGTGTAACTTGCTGGTGCAAGTAGATCAGACACAGCAGAGCTGTCCACTCACTGTCCACTCTATTAGATATTCCTACCTCAGTCCACCTTGTAGATGTAAAGTCAGAGACGACAGCTCATCTGCTGCTGCACAGTTTGTGTTGGTCATCCTCTAGTCCTAGTGGTCACAGGACGCTGTTGGCTGGATATTTTTGGTTGGTGGCATATTCTCAGTTCACCAGAGACACTGAGGTGTTTAAAAACTCCAGCAGCACTGCTGCGTCTGATCCACTCATACCAGCACAGCACACACTAACACACCACCATCACGTCAGTGTTACTGCAGTGCAGTGCTGAGAACGATACACCACCCTAATAGTACCTGTTTTGCGAGGGTCCTGACCACTGAAGAACAGGGTAAAAGGGGGCTAACAGAGTATCAGAGAAACAGATGGACTACAGTCTGTAAATGTAGAACTAGAAAGTGCAGCTATACAGTAAGAGGAGCTGATAAAATAGACAATGAGTGTAGAAACAATGAGGTGGTCATAATGCCTGATCGGTGTATATTTTTTTTGGAAAATATTTTTGAAGCAACACACTTAAATTATACTTTACTGTGCTGTGGGGAAATCCACTCCTTAATGTGCTGATACTGCAACAAATGTATATTACATTGTCATCTACTTGTGTGTAATTTTTAGAAATATTTTTAAAGTAATGAGTTTTAAAGTATGCTTTAGCACATTTTAGTTGCATTTTAGTTCGCTCAAACTGACTACCAATCAAAACAAAGGGGCCTAACTCAAACCCCGGAAAACTGCCCCAGCCCATTATCTCTCCTCCACCAAACTTTACTGTTGGCACTATGCATTACAGTAAGTACTATTCACCTGACATCCTCCAAACCCAGATTCATTCATCAGACTGTCAGATAGTGAGGTATAATTCATTACTCCACACAACATGTGTCTACTGCTCCAGAATCCAGTGGTAGTGTGCTTTACACCACTCTAGCCGACACTTGGCATTGCACATAGTGATCTTAGACTTGTGTGCAGCTGTTCAGCCACTGATAATAGCACTTACAGTTGTCTAGGGCAGATCTAGCAGGGCAGAAACTATGTACTGTATTATGTTAATTATATGCAAGTTGTACGGTTGATGGATATTTTGAAAATACAAATCTTTTACTCTAGGGTGCTATTCATAAGACTACATGACACCTACACAAGCTTGCAATGGCAGCTGACATAACCCTACATAACTGTTTATAAATGCTTGTTCCAACAGGCATCATCTCTCATAAAGGCTACTTTAACTAACTTTGATGAAAATTGGCAAACGTACCCTTTATAGAGAATTATGCCTATTGGAATAAGTATTTATAAACATTTATGTAGGGTTATGTCAGTTGTCTTGACAAGCTTATGTACGTGTCATGTAGCCTTATGAACAGCACCCTACAGTAAAGGGTTACCAAATTTTTTTTTCAGTTCATTTTAATATGATTCCATTTGCAGTCCTGCTTGTAGTGACCCCTAGTGGCCAGACAGGTGACCCCAGGACTCCTCAGCCCAATGGGTTAATATGGTCTTGCTTTAGAAGTATCATTTTGTTGGGGCAGCTGTTGGATCTTGGGAGTCATATTGAACAAGAGGGCAGTAATAGAGCAAGCAGGCAGTAAAAGTCTCGCCGCCACGTTGCTCTGCCTCTGCAGCATGTTTATCAAAGATGGTTATGGAAATGAGCGTGGCACGATTCAGTCATTTCAGTAAGCCAGTTACAATCTCTGACGCAGCTTTACATGTGTAATTCACTTCTTGACCACATTAGCAGACAAGTGAATCTTTCAGAATGTGTTGTTGAGTCCCACAGGCACCAACGAAGACATTTGAAGAGAATATTGGATTCGTCCCTCGTGCCCTCTGTAGCTTTTCCTCTTGTCTTTGTGTGGTTCTGGCATCAAAGACTCTGAGTTTCGCTGTGTTTCAGATGCTGATCGAGGCACTGTTGAGTTCTATCACAGAAAGCTTTGGTTGCTCCTTGAGACTTTTATCTTGCTGGGGTTTTGAAGTTGTTGTCTATGCTAGTAAGTTGAAAAATTACACAATTGGGAATCATTATGCCATCCTCAGTGCTCCGAATCGGTGATGAATTGCATCTGCTACAGCCAAGCGTGCTAGCTTGCTTAAAGAAATTGCTGTCTAATAATGACTCGTTTAAATAAATCAGTAGACGATGACTCATAAATGAGTTTTATGTGTGACCAAAGTAACTCTCAGCGGAAAATTCAGCTCTGAGATTCGTGAAATGTTTGAGGGAACAAAGTGAGCACTCCTCAGTGTATTCGGTATGTGTACATGTACATATATACACCAATCAGGCATAACGTTATGAGCACCTCCTTGTTTCTACACTCATTGTCCATTTTATCAGCTCCACTTACTACATAGGTGCATGTTGTAGTTCTGCACTTACAGAGCAGGTACTATTTGGGTGGTGGATCATTCTCAGCACTTGATGTGGTGGTGGTGGTGGTGTGTTAGTGTGTGCTGCGCTGGTCTGAGTGGATCAGACACAGCAGTGCTGCTGGAGTTATATCCAGCCAACAGCGTCCTGTGGGCAGCGTCCTGTGACCACTGATGAAAGACTAGAGAATGACTGACAAGCTGTGCAGCAATGAGCAACTGCCTCTACAATGCGGACCAACAAAGTAGGATGATGGAATAGAGTGGACACTAAGTGGACACAGTGAGAATTTGGGTTTTTGGGTTTTCTGAAATCAATATAGATACAGGTTAAAAAAAGTACATACAGCGTATTTAATATTTGCTTAAATGTCTTTGAGGAAAATGTACCTGTCCTTGATGCTTTTGGTAGCCATCAGCAAGCTTCTGGAAGAATTCTGGTTGGATATTTGACCACTTTTCTTGGCGGAATTCGTGGAGTTCAGTTACATTTGTTGGTTTCCTGGCACAGAACTGACTTTTAAGCCATATATTCCATATATGAGTCCATATATTCCATGAGTCCATATATTTTCTATAAGGCTGAAGTCAGGACTTTATCTGTTCCACAGGCTTTATCCATTCCACAACCAGCTTTGATATATGAGTTTGGCGTCATTGTCCTGTTGGTACAATTGTGTCCAAGTTTGAACTGTTTAAGGTTATGCTGAAGAATTCCGAAGTAGTCCTTCTTCGTTATTCCATCCACTTTGTGCAATGAAGTTCCACTGGCCACAAGCATTTGGCCAGAGCATTATACTAGCACCACCATGCTTTACAGCATGTGCAGTATTCTTGGGGTTGAATGCCTCACCTTTACTCCTCCAAACATACATCTGGTCATTAATGGAATATTTGTCTCATCTGGTCATAAAGCCTTTTCAGCTGCAAGCTTGAAGGTGTCATTTGTGGAGCAAGGACTTCTTTCTTGGATGGCAGCTTCTCATTCTATGGGGAAGTTAATCTCACTTGACTGGTGTTCCAGCAGCTTCCCACTCATGGTAGCCCTGTGCCTTGATAGTTCTTGGGTTGTTCCTGACCATCCAAACCATTTTCCTCTCAGCTGAGGGTGACATTTTGTGTCTTCCTCCAGATCTTGGCAAAGTAGCTACTCCTTCCTGTCGTTTGAACTGATGATGTTGGAATCTTCTGTTGTCTAGAAATGGCTCCAAGAGACTTTCTTGACTTTGGTAAATCATCGATCATCTTTCCCAGATATGCACCAAGCTCCTAAGACTTTCCCATTGCACTGTGTGTTGGTCAATCCAATTCAGGCTGCTAAAGAAACCACTTTTATGTGGGCACAGAGAAGCTACCAGCTGTGGTCAGTTATGCCCGCTAACAGAAAGTTAAGAAGCCTTGACCTTGGCATGTCAAGACATTTCGGAACTTTCAGCACCACTGAATTAATAATCCAAGTGTGTGTATGTGTATTTTTGACTCTGTATGCAAATTATGACCATGTTTATATTTCAGATGACTTGTGGACCACATTCTTGCCCAAAGTAAACACTGAAAGCCCAAAATTGACGTCCCTGTTAAAAAGGGCCATTGGAAATTATTAGGATTAAAACCTAAGGTAGTCAGTTTTGCTTTCTAATTGGAATTGACCGAATGATAGCGACAGAGATCTCTAGTTCCCTGTTAAACGTCTTTATAACACGTTAGGAAACCAGCAAATGCACTTAGGATCAGCCTCTGGTCACCTGTTAAACCATTAGGATCCTTTACATTGTGGTATCAACCCATTAAAAAAAGCCAAAACACATTATAAAACCATATGAACTGAAAAACACTTGGTTTCTATGGTTTTTTCAGCAGGGATTCATGTCTATGAGTGTATAGAAACGTCCGACCACGAGTGCATATCTGCATCATCACCTCATTGCACTGCTATTGCATAAACAAGTCCATTAGTAACACAATGGTAGTACATGCCACAGTGGTCATGCGTTACGCTCAGTGTAGGTCAGTTTGGGACCAAAATAAGCCAACCTCTGTTTTGAGACGGTGTACTGTCACTGAGGATTAAGCCTGTACGCTGATATTAATGTGCACTGGATGTGTGTGTGTGTGCACCTGTGTGCGTGAGCGAGCCAGGCTGCTATGTACGATTAAGTTTAGCGTGGCGGCGCGCGTAATCGCATGAGCTCCCATATGGGTATAATCATGTGTGCACACATTTTCACGCCGTTGCGTTTTGTATAGAAGGATGGACGTGTAAGCATGGGTGTGTTTTATGTAATGCAGCGAGGCCTGTTTGATAACAAAAGTGGTGACACTCTGAAAAGTGGGTTTCCATGGAGACAGAAATTTCCCACATCATTTTTTTTTCCCTTTTTTGTCGGAACACTGAGGCAAGCCTCGCTTCCTTTTTCTCCTTCATTCATTCACTCGCTCCTTTGTTCATTTATTTAGCGCTCCTCACACAATTTGCTTACCGGTTTTCCTTCCTTCGTTTCATCTGCGTTTAAGATGAAAGAACCCGAAAGGCTGGTTTCGTAATCGCCGACACTGTGTGATGAATTAGTTGCGTAACATGAGGTCATCGTAATGGGGTTCTTTATTTGTGTGTGGGGGTCTTTCTGGTACTCATTAGTGTTACACATGGGTCATCACATATGAGTTTGCAAAACTAAGCAGAGGCTGCGTGCTTGTGTGTATGTGTGTGTGTGTGTGTGTGTGTGTGTGTGTGTGTGTGAATAGATCACCCTCTCTTCAAAAGAAACGTAATTAAAATTCATTTGTTGGTTTTCAATCTCAGCGGCGTTGCGTAATAGGCCTTCACTGATTTATTACATAATACAGCTCCTCCAAGTCATGGCTGGGCTGAACTTGCGTCTCGGAGAAAGGTACAAAGCTGGCTCGGGTCAGTTTCTTCACCACTCCGTCGACACTACTACAGATACCATTCGCTGGAGCTAATCTTGGATTGTGTGCCTTATACTTGGGCACGGAAAATGGCCCGTAGAGCGAGGCTCGCGTGTGGGCAGCGCGCGTGTGATTTTCATGAGCGTTACATTTTCAGAGCACATATTCACATCCATGATACCGGCACTGTAAATAAAACATTCTTTATTTTAATGACTGTGAATTAAACATACTTCGGGGCTTTTGAAGCAGCACAGAACTTAGAACCAGACACCCACACACACACTCTCTCTCTTTCTCTCTCTTCTCAGACTCGCACACACACGTTCACGGACAGCCACGCACACCCACGCCTGCACATGCACACATACGCCCACACGCGGTGCTTTCGTCACGGACGAATAGGGGGTTCCTTCTGCTTCCTGCGGTTTCTTTAAAGCTTTATGAGGAGCCCTACTAAAGGAGAAGGGCTTAGAACATTCACAGCGTCCGTGTTACGTTTGCATCATTTCTTTTTTAGGTTGGCCAAATGATGAAACATGAAAAACTGTGGAAGTCCCCAATCTAACACCTTAGGCCTTCTCTTCAGCTCCTGAAGTCCTAGCCAATAGGAGAGCCCACTTAGCTATGTCAATACAGACACCACGGGGAAAACAACTACTGATCGGCCGGTTTTTCGCTGGACATTTCAAGAATTTAACGCTTTTTCCTTCAATGTAGATTAGAGCTGGGCGGTATGGCAAAAATGTCATATACTGGTAGAAGTATTTTTAATTTTTTTTTTTTTTCTATTTTTATTTTCATAAAAAAAAAGAACATTTACCAAAATTGATGAATCGAGCATTTCCAGTGATGGTCCATGACCAAGTCTGTTAGAGCTAGGCCTTCAATTTGACCGAATAATGTCAAAATTCATTCAAAACATGGGAAAAAAAACATCTTAAAGATAATGCTAACTTGTGCTAGCATCCTCAGGATTCTAGTCATTTATTAGCTCTAACATAATGGAAGATGGATTCACATGAACGCGTTCTGTTGAGACTGAAGTTACAATCAGAATGTTACCATTTAAGGTGGAATGGACGATTAAAAAATGCAATTCTAAATGAAACAAGGATAAGCATCTAAAAGACGTTCTATGTTTTACTTGAAGCTTCTGACAAGCTTCTGACACACTTCTGCCATTTCACAGTGACTTTCAGAGAGGCTGGTATAAATCTGCTGATAAAAGTCTGCAGCTGGAGTATCTAGAAGCTCCAGAAGGCCTAGAGAGGTGGATTTTCTTACAAAGTTGGTCCCATCTATTGGAGACTAAACATGATTAGTTTATTCCTCTGTCACTTTGTGATTATACTGATGGTAAATCTAACATGTTAGGCCTTCTCTTCAGCTCCTGAAGTCCTGACCAATAGGAGAACTCACTTAGCTATGTCATAGAAACCACAGTGAAAAACAACTACTGTTTGGCCAATTTTCCACTGGACGCGTCAAGAATTTAACCCTTTTTTCTATCCTAAACTTAACAATTGAAACAAGAGGTGTACTGCAATACTTGCAGAGTTTAAATACAAGTATGATTCAAGACCCTGAGGCTCAGCAGAACATGTCACACACTGTGCTGCTCCAAATCCAACTAAACAGAATGAATTATGCTCTCTTCATAATCAATCATGCAGTTTTTTCAGTGTTTTTATGTATTGGTGTTAACCATGACATGCTCAGAACAGCATATTGTGACGTAATATATCTATTTTCATAATTTCCCAGCCCTACCATAAATAAATACCAAACCAAAGGTGTTATTTCCACTGATTTCAGTGTGGGGGGGACAGGGTGGGGCACTTCTTTTGAATTGCAAGATGATTTTGGGGGTTATGAGATGTAGCTGAGTTGCATTAAGAGCTGTCAGACATGAACTATTGTATGGACCAATGTACTGAATTAGTCCAAACTAGAGTCCCCCAGTAAAACAACAGGAAGTGAGGCTACATCCCTGTCCCTCATAGCCACATGGTGTGCTGTTAGAACCCATTGTTTTGAAGTTTGTTATATTATTGTTATTATACATTATTATTCCTGACAATAATATTATGGCTTTTTTATGTTAACACTGACATGTAAAGAATGAGATATCAATATAAGTATCTACGTTTGAATTGTTGCATGTAAGCTTTAGCTTCCTGTTGTGGCGGCTGACCACATTTTCAAATTAATAGATTCCTTTTTTAGTGGCAAATAAAATGTGTATTACTTTAAGAACTCTAAAGACAGTGCTCTTTAGAAATACTATTATGAATTGTCTTCTAACTATGAAAATTAAACGTATTGTTATGTGTTATATACACGAAAGCTTTACAAACGTCCACTGAGACCAAAAGCAACCCGGAGACTTTATTTCATTCATTTCCGGCCAAAACAGCCAAAGGTACAAATGATTCATTTTCCAAAATATGCGGGAAAAAATATTTTATTTTACAGAAAATCATACAGAGACCTCAACAACTAAATAATAATGTCATTTTTAAATATTAAGTCCATCCATTCTTCACCTTTATTACAGGTTCCATTCTTTTCAGGAGACTCACTTTTAGATTTCTTAAGAAATCTGCAGCCACACCTGTAAGTTCAGTCCAAGAAGTTGGTTGTATTTCCTTCTTCTCTCCATCCAAATAAACACATTCAGTGATGTTGAGGTCTGGACTCTGGGGTGGTCAGTCCAGTGTTCTGAGAAGTCCAGCAGCTTCTTTGTTTTATTTGCAACTGTGGATTTCTTTCACATCTGAAGCAAAAACAAAAAGTGCTGTTGATCTGATGGAGACAGTTTAGGTGTCTACCAGGTGTTCCAGGTGGTTGTTAGGAGCCCCATTTTTTCCTGTAGCTTTTTATCAATTATTTTGTGCTCCAGCTTTGGACTATCTTGTTTTGCTACTTGTTTACCTTTGATTTCCCCTTCCTTGCACAAAGTGGACTATCTTATATGTAATTTCCTCAGAAACATATCCTCAAAAAGGAATCACTTAATAACATATTTAATAGCATTTAAATAAATGAAGGCTGGTCTCTGACTTTGGCATCGCGCTCCAAAGGCAATGTATTTTCACTGTATTACTTTTTTGCATGGGTTCGTGCACCATTCTCATTATAAAAAGAGTCAGCTGAGGAAAAAAAAAAAGATATTTCTCCACAAACCTGCCGTGGACAGTCTAATCATCTTTTCACAAAGCGTTCTTCCTCTTTATACATTTTTAATCAGCATCAACCAAAGGAACCTTTCATATTCCTTTCTTTCCAAAGGCCATTTCGACTGGCGGTGGATGTTCAGTAAAACATTGTTCGTGAACCTGTAAAAGAAGATGACTTTCCTCTGAGCTTTCATCAGTACAACAGCCTGGTGGGGCTTGCAGAAATATCAAGGGTGGTTCGTTCTATCAGCTTTCATGGAGAGAGGTTTATGGACAGAGCTCTGTTTTCTGTCTGAAGAGTTATGGCAATAATATCAGTAACGTTGCTGAGCACTCAGAGATAAAAGAGTGTATGTATGTGCTGAGGTTATGTATGAATATGAGAACATGAGCTCGTATAACAAAGGCTAATGTAGAGGAAGTGGAGCTCATACAATGAAAAGGGCAGGCTATGTAATGAAGGAATAAATTAGTGCGTGAAAATGATAATTCTGCCAGAAATCAAATTTCATCTACTGGAGCTTTTATATCATCCCATTCTAAATCCATAGGCCTTAATATGGAGTTGGTCCCTTTGCAGCTCTAACAGCTTCCACTCTTCTGGAAAGCTTTCTACAAGATTTTGTAGAGTGGGAATTTTAGTCCATTGATCCAGAAGAGCATTTGTGAGGTCAGACACTGATGTTGGACGAGAGGGCCTGGCTCTCAGTCTCCGTTATATTTCATCCCAAAGGTGTTGTATGGGGTTGAGGTCAGGGCTCTGTGAGGGCCAGTCAAGTTCTTCCACACCAAACTCACTCAGCCAGGCCTTTACATATCTTATTTTGTGCACTGGGCCTCAGTCATGCTGGAACAGAAAAGAGTCTTCCCCGAACTGTTCCCACAAGAATGGAAGCGTAAAATTGCTCAAAATGTCTTGTTGAGCTGAAACATTAAGATTTCCCTTCACTGGAACTAAGGGTTCTAGCTTTTTGTTCTCTCTTTTTCTATTCAGCCCCTGAAGAGAACCCCATATCATTATCCCTCCTACACCAAACTTTACAGTAAGACAGGTAATATTGTGCATCGCCAAACCCAGACTCGTCCATCAGACTGACAGATAGAGAAGTGTGATTCATCACTCCACAGAATACGTTTCCACTGCTCCAGAGTCCAGTGGTGGCATGTTTTACACCACTCCATCCGACACTTGGCATTGTGCATGGTGATATAGGGCTTGGAAGCAACTGTTTGGTCATGGAAATCCATGCCATGAACGTCCTGGTGGACAGTTTTTGTGCTAATGTTAATGCCAGAGGCGCTCTTAATTGAGCCTTTCGACATTTTAAGTAATTTAGTAAGACCTCATTGCAGCAAAAGGTAAATTAAAGGGTAGTACCACTGCAGACTAACTCTTCCCACAGTTATCAAAACCATTCAAACTCCAGAATGTTCAGTCTGACCATAGCAACCACCTAGCAACATCCTAGCAACCACCTGGGATACCATAACAACCACTTAGCAACACACTTCCAACCTGGGTGTTGCTAGGTGCTTGCTATTAAATTCCAATAGGTTTCTAGGGTGTCGCTACTTGGTTGCTAGCAACACGATAGCAACCACCTGAGATAATGTAGCAACCACCTAGCAAGACCCTTGCAAACATCTGGGATACCACCAATTTTCCACACCTTTGCAACCATCTAAAATACAATAGTAGCTGTTTGCCAACACACTAGCAACCACCTGGGAACTACTAAAGCTGTGTAATCACTCTACATTTTCTTTAGGGAATGCCTACTATCTAGCTATCTAGCTGTCAATGCTGTGATTTGAAATCAACCAGGTGCTTATTTATGTATATTTCTTCAAAATTCTTATCTATATAAGATACGTAGATATAAGAATAGTCAAACTTTCACCTGGTAAGTGGAATAACAGTGATTATGTGGGATTTTGTAGGTACTGTGGTAAGTAATTCCATTTAATCTTTGTAGGTTCAATGGAAGTGGTTGTTACTACTGGTTAAATTAGGGCTTTTATAGAAAAGCTACGCCTAAAATTATACTGTGTCACTGTGGTGTTGTACTGTTGTACTGTGGTGGTTGGTTAGTGTGGTGGTTAACACCTCTGCCTTCTACACTGTAGACTGGGGTTCAATCCCCACCTGGGCAAAACACCCTACACTATACCAATAAGGGTCCTTGGGCAAGACTCCTAACACCACCTTGGCCTACCTGTGTTAAATGATCAAATTGTAAGTCGCTCTGGATAAGAGCGTCAGCCAAATGCCATAAATGTAAATGTACTGTACAAAAACTGAAGTGGAAATCATGATGGCTCTCTGATGGAATTATAGAACATAATCGCATGATTGTCTAGTATACTAGACTACTACTAGTTTACAATGTTATGTAAGATAATAATTGACTAAAATGTGAACGGATGGAAAATTAGTACAAAATTATGTTCTGACTTTGCTGTAATTAGATGGGATAAGTTCAAGAGAGCCGTTTCTGTGGTAAAATGTCATGTAATTCATGGCTCATGACGTGCAGTGATGGTAGTTTATGCAGTGAGGGGTGTTGTTATGCACTCAGATATAAAATAGCAGGGGCTGCTTTCCTCAGAACTGGGGATTTTGGCTTCTATGTTTGGTACACATGTATGATTTGTAGAATTTGCAGTGGCGTAATGCATCACAATCAGGTATTAAACAGCAGACGGCAGTATCAAATGTTTGATGTGCGTTGCTGTGAGTGCACAGGTCAATCCGCGAATCCCATTTGAAGATCTGTGAGAATGGTTGTGTTTTGAACCATTACGGTTTTGAAGGTACACGCTCTGACTTGAGAATCACAAAGCGGTCCCGCTGCCACTTGATTTGCACAGCAGTCAGACACCTGGTAAGACCTGTTTTGAAGCTGTAATTACTTGTCATGCACCTTCCCTATTTGTAAAAATAGTCTCAAAAATGTCCCTATATTGGCTCATACAGAGGAGAGTTCACTGAGCCTTGACACATTTGCAGCAAATTATGAACACGCTCACATGCAGTGAAGGACGATGTCAGCTTTGAATTGGCTTAAAAATAAATTGTGCTGATTTACAGGGTGAAATCATGCAGAAATGTTATTCCCCCATATGTTTTAGCAGGATTAGAAAATGGGAGCTTACACTGGAAAGTTTCCAGGTCAGCAATCTGACATCAAGATTTATCTCAAGGCTGTGACACTGCCTAACAGACACTGACACCATGATGGAATCTGGTCAATCATTCATTTCTCTGGAATCAAACAATAAGGCATGAACAGGGGGAATGTAGATTTTTCTGTTAGTTTGTCAGGACCACCGAAACCTGACTAAGGTTGTAAGACCAGTAATGATCACACAACTGGGAATACAAGACATTCTACATTATTCATGTTATCTATTTCAGATTGATATGCAAGTGCATTAAGAGCTGGTTTTTCAGACCTAGATTAAGCCTAATCCTAGACTAAAAGGGATTTTAATGTTAAAGCACCAATGACACTGTGGTTTAGACCAAGACATAATCCACAAAACTGGCCCAAAGTGTTGCCATTTTGAAGTGCCACACTAGGTGTACCTATTGCTTGATGTGAGCCAGTCATGGCAAATATGTGGACCATCACATGTAGATCACCTTCATGGACATCCCATTCCAAAACCATAGGCATTAATATGGATTTGCCTCCACCCTTTACAGCTAAAACAGCATCTAAAAGTTCAGTTAAAAGTGCATTAATGAGGTCAAGCACTGATGTTGGACAAGAAGGTCTGGCTCACGGTTCATCCCAAGGGTGTTCAGTGGGATTGAGATCAGGGATCTGTGCAGGCCACTGGAGTTCTTTCATACCAAACTAGTCAAACCATGTCTTTATGGACCTTGCTTGGTGTGTAGGAACAAGGAAGGGCCTTCAACAAACTGTTGCCACAAATTTGGAAGCTTGTCTAAAATGTCTTTGTGCGCTGTAGCATTACCATCACCCTTCACTGGAACTAAGGGGTCCAAACCCTGAAAAACAGCCCCAGCGCATTATCCCTCCTCCACCAAACTTTAGTGTCATCACCATGAATTCCAGTATATAGTGTTCTCCTGGCTTCCACCAAACCCAGATTTGTCCATCAGTCTGATTCATCCCTCCAAAGAATGTTTCCACTATCCAAGAGTCCAGTTGCAGTGTCTAAAATCAAGCACTTAGCACTTACTGTTGTCTAGGGCAGCTCTAGCAAGGCAGAATATACACGGGCATCCTTTGATAATGCCACGTTAAAGTCTTTGTGCTCTTGAGTATGACCTATTTCATGGCCATTGAAGATTGCACAGCCATGTGCTTGATTTTATACACCTGAACTCAATCATTAGTGTATATTTACATACGTACATAGCATATATTTATTCGAATTGACTCCTTGGTTTCATGTGATGCTCTAGTAATTAATTACTTTGCGATCTGTAATTCTAACTCAGGTGATGTTGTTCAGTAGACATGCAATCATACAAACAATGAAAAACAACATCAGGGCTCTCCATCATAGCATAGCCTCAGATCCATGACAGTACAATACCCTTCCACAGTCCTCTCAGAGAAAGCATATTTCATATTGTATGTACTTTATTATTGTTTTTATGGGCTGAATTCCTAACATCTAATCAGACAATTGCAGTGAGCCAATCCACCTGATTTATACTCTTGTTTGTTTTGTCCTGTAAGAGCACAGTGGCAGATCCATGACATGCATCTATAATTTGACCTTGATGAAACATGCGCGTAGGTGACACTGCCGGTGTCTCTGGTCTGGCTCTGCAGACAGAAGGAAAGAGAGGTGCACATGCTGCACGTGGCTCTTTTTGTCCCCGAAGTGCTGATTGATCTCATTACATCTGATTAAGCAATTAGGAATCTAAACTAGCTTAATTGTATGATTTGGGGAATCACTCTCGAGCATATCTTGAGACTTACACTACACAGCTGGGAGCGTGTGAGTCATATCAGTAAACCACCAATTATCAGCTCAAACGGAGTAGGCTGATTCGACTGTGATCACTCAGACAGACGGGATACGGTTGATTGAACTATTTTGCTCCCTCAAACCATGCTGCAAGGCTTATCGCTTGCAACGTCGCGCTGGAAGATGATTTGTTTACTGGGGCGTCGAGCGATTCTGATTTACTGTGCTGCTTTACGTTCCGATACTTTGCACACTTTCCACACGCTCACCGAGTGCACGGAAATGTTTATGGGATTCATGATTATTTGAGCCTGCAATGCATGCGTGAGTGTGGACGTGCATTCGGCTCTGGGTGGACAAAGTGTCCCCAGATTGGAGGACAGGATAACATTGTGGGGTTGTTGAGTGGTCCATACTGGTCTTCTGTTAGCCTATTTCAACACCATATAAACAGTGAAGGAGTAACAGATGTAAAAGGGCCCAAAGGGTGGCTGAGGTTGAGGTTAGGTGGGGGTTAAGTGTGTGGATCAGCAGTGCTCTCTGGCTGTAATGCTGAAGGCAATGGAAAAAGTCCTAGGAATACAAGCCTGTGTGTGGGTGTTTGTATTTAGTGCTTTGTTGGGACCAGACATCCCCAAAATGATGGAAAACAGGATAACATTATGGGGACTTGTGGCTGGTGTGGACAGAGCAGTGTTTGACTACAGTAATAGAAGAGTCAAAGGAGAGACCCCACAAGGGAGAAATACAGAGGTAGAGAGATAGAGAAAAAGATAATAAGATAGAGAGAGAGTCAAAAAAAGCAAGACAGAGAAGAGAATAAGAGACAGAGAGAAAGAGGAAGAGCAAAAGAGATTGAGAGCTAGAGAGCGAGAGAGAAGGAAGAGAAAGACAGAGAAATAGAGACAGATAGAGAGTGAGAAAGAACAAGAAAGAATATGAGAGAGAAAGAGGGTAAGCAAGAGTGAGAAGAGAAAGAGGAGAAAGAGAGAGAAAGCGAGGGAGGGAGATAAAAAAGAGAGAGGAATAAGACAAAAATAGAGAGAGGGAGCGAGGGAGGAAGAAAGAGGGAGAGAGGGAGGGAGAGAGAGGGAGGGAGGGAGAGATAGGGAGAGAGAAAGGGAGAGAGGGAGGCAGGAAGAGAGGCAGGGAGAGAGAGAGAGAGAGAGAGAGAGAGAGGTGGGGTGAGGGGGAGAGAGGGAAAGAGAGGGAGGGAGGGAGAGAGAGGGAGAGAGGCAGGGAGGGAGGTAGAGAGGGGGAGAGAGGCCGGCAGGGAGGGAGAGAGGGAGAAATGGAGGGAGAGAGAGAGGGAGAGGGACACTGAGAGGGGGAGAGAGAGAGAGAGAGGGAGGGAGGGAGAGGCAGGGAGAGAGGCAGGGAGAGAGAGAGGGAGAAAGAGAGGGAGGGAGACTGAAAGGGAGAGAGGGAGGAAGAGAGAGAGGGGGGAAGGAGAGAGGGAGGGAGAGAAAGAGAGACAGAGCCCTGACTGAGGAAGAGAGGGAGAGAGAGAGAGTCAGGGAGACTGAGATGGAGGGAGAGAGGGAGAGCGAGAGAGAGGGAGGGAGAGAGAGAGGGAGACTGAGAGGCAGGGAGAGGGAGGGAGGGAGAGAGAGGGAGAGAAAGAGAGAGAGAGAGAGAGAGGGAGGGAGGGAGGGTAGGGGAGAGAGAGGGAGGGAGAGGGAGACAGAGGGAGGGAGAGAGGGAGAGCGAGAGAGAGGGAGAGCGAGAGAGAGGGAGGGAGAGAGAGGGAGACTGAGAGGGAGGGAGAGAGAGAGAGAGGGAGAGAAAGAGAGAGAGAGAGGGAGGGAACGGGAGAGAGAGGGAGAGGGAGGGAGAGAGAGTCAGGGAGACTGAGATTAAGAGGGAGGGAGAGAGGGAGAGCGAGAGAGAGGGAGGGAGAGAGAGAGGGAGACTAAGAGGCAGGGAGAGAGGGAGGGAGAGAGAGAGAGGGAGAGGGAGAGAGAGGGAGAGAAAGAGAGAGAGAGGGAGGGAGAGGGAGACTGAGAGGGAGGGAGAGAGAGTCAGGGAGACTGAGAGGGAGGGAGAGAGAGAGGGAGAGGGTGGGAGGGAGGGTAGGAGGGAGGGAGAGAGGGATGGAGGGAGAGAAGGAGGGTGGGACGGAAGGAGAGAAGGAGGGAGGGAGAGAGGGAGAGAGGGAGGGAGGGAGAGAGGGAGGGAGGGAAAGAGGGAGGGAAGGAGGGAGAGAGGGAAAGAGGGAGGGAAAGAGGGAGAGGGAGGGAGAAAGGGGGAGAGAGGCACAGAGAGGGAGAGAAAGGGAGGCAGAGAGAGAAGGAGGGAGTGGGAGACTTAGAGGGAGGGAGAGAGAGAGGGAGACTGAGAGGGAGGGAGAGAGGGAGAAGGAGAGAGAGGGAGGGAGAGAGAGAGAGAGAGAGAGAGAGAGAGAGAGAGGGAGAGAGAGAGGGAGACTGAGAGAGAGGGAGAGAGGGAGGGAGAGAGAGAGGGAGACTGGGAGGGAGAGAGGGAGGGAGGGAAAGAGGGAGGGAAGGAGGGAGAGAGGGAAAGAGGGAGGGAAAGAGGGAGAGAGGGAAAGAGGGAGACTGAGAGGGAGAGAGGGAAAGAGGGAGACTGAGAGGGAGAGAGGGAGAGGGAGGGAGAGGGAGACTTAGAGGGAGGGAGAGAGAGAGGGAGACTGAGAGGGAGGGAGAGAGGGAGAAGGAGAGAGAGAGAGGGAGAGAGAGAGAGAGGGAGACTGAGAGAGAGGGAGGGAGAGAGAGAGGGAGACTGAGAGGGAGGGAGAGGGAGACTGAGAGGGAGGGAGAGAGGGAGAGTGAGAGGGAGGGAGGGAGAGAAGGAGGGAGGGAAAGAGGGAGAGAGGGAGGGAGGGAAAGAGGGAGGGAAGGAGGGAGAGAGGGAAAGAGGGAGGGAAAGAGG